>NC_092266.1:5393306-5480738 GCF_036320965.1 Panulirus ornatus
TATATATATATATATATATATATATATATATATATATATTATCCCTGGGGATAGGGGATTAAGAATACTTCCCACGTATTCCCTGCGTGTCTTAGAAGGCGACCAAAAGGGGAGGGAGCGGGGGCTGGAAATCCTCCCCTCTCGTTTTTTTTTAATTTTCCAAAAGAAGGAACAGAGGGGGCCAAGTGAGGATATTCCAAAAAAGGCCCAGTCCTCTGTTCTTAACGCTACCTCGCTAACGCGGGAAATGGCGAATAGTTTAAAAGAAAGAAAAGATATATATATATATATATATATATAGAAGGCGACTAAAAGGGGAGGGAGCGGGGGGCTGGAAATCCTCCCCTCTCGTTTTTTTTTAAATTTTCCAAAAGAAGGAACAGAGAATGAGGCTAGGTGAGGATATTCCCTCAGAGGCCCAGTCCTCTGTTCTTAACGCTACCTTGCTAAAGCGGGAAATGGCGAATAGTATGAAAGAAAGAAAAAAAGATATATATATATATATATATATATATATATATATATATATATATATATATATATGTATTTTTTTTTTTTTTCAGACTATTCGCCATTTCCCGCATTAGCGAGGTAGCGTTAAGAACAGAGGAGTGGGCCTTTGAGGGAATATCCTCACCTGGCCCAATTCTCTGTTTCTTCTTTTGGAAAATTAAAAAAAAACGAGAGTGGCTAGGATACGCGGCTCTCACCCGCGAGGCCCGGGTTCGATTCCCGGCACGGGAACCATATATATATATATATATATATATATATATATATATATATATATATATATATATATATATATATATATATATTTTTTTTTTTTTTCTTTTTGCTTTGTCGCAAGGAAACAGACGAAAGAGATGGCCCAACCCACCCCCATCCACAATGTATATACATACACGTCCACACACGCAAATATACATTCCTATACATCTCAATGTACACATATATATACACATAGACACATACATATATACCCATGCACACAATTCACACTGTCTGCCTTTATTCATTCCCATCGCCACCTCGCCACACATGGAATACCATCCCCCTCCCCCTCATGTGTGCGAGGTAGCACTAGGAAAAGACAACAAAGGCCCCATTCATTCATACTCAGTCTCTAGCTGTCATGCAATAGTGTCCGAAACCACAGCTCCCTTTCCACATCCAGGCCCCACACAACTTTCCATGGTTTACCCCAGACGCTTCACATGCCCTGATTCAATCCACTGACAGCACGTCAACCCCGATATATATATATATATATATATATATATATATATATATATATATATATATATATATATATATATATATATATATATATATATATATATATATATATATATACATATATATATATTGTGTGTGTGTGTGTGTGCCCTATACTATATTTTTGAATCTGAGGTACCCAGTTACAGGAAGCTTCACTATATTTCTGCACTTCTGGGATATGAAAGTTTACTTCGTCAATCAAAACACGAAGGAAAGCACCAACTCGGTATCTCTAGCGTTACAATATCAGAGTTTACCAGGTCAGCCCAAACCCCACAGAAGACACTACTCTCAAAATGACTGTAATTCAGAGAAGAGACGTGGAAATTCTCGTCTCCCAAGCACAGGTGGTCTTGGGTGCTGGGGGGAACGGGAAGGCCTTCCTTGTTCCGTGGCAGGAGGAAAGAGCCGTGCTGAAGGTCTCTCACAAAGCTGAGGATAACAAACTCATGCAAGAGGCCCAACACATGGCTCACCTTGAAGGAGCCGGAGGTGTCCCTAGGCTTTATGCTACCTGCGAAAACCCACCGTCCATTGTGATGAGCTACGCGGGCCGATCGACTCTCGAGGATGTCTTGAGGGGCAACAATCCACAAGGTCGCTTCGATCTCCTGCAGCTGGCACTGTTGGTTGGACACAGACTGCAGGAGATGCACGACAAAGGGATAATCCACAATGATCTGAAGAACGATAATGTGATCGTGAGCGGCGATCCTCAGGCGCCCCAAGTGAGCATCATTGATCTGGGGTTTGCCTGTGTCGAACACCAGAACCTGGGCCTCAACTCCTCTCCTGGTAAATGCCTATGGATTGCGCCAGAGGTGAGGTCTGGCCAACCCAGCACCACGGCGTCTGACGTGTACTCCTATGCCTTCCTCCTGAGTCAGATTATCAAACAAGTTTACCGGAGTCGCCGCTCACGCTTGGCCACTATTGTCAAACAGGCTAAAAAGGAGGATCCCTCTGCTCGACCCACATTGGACCTTATTATGAAAGACTTGCAATATGCCATCGACAGGAGTTTGGCAGCATGAAGGAATGTCCAGAATGGCCAGGCCGATAAACCTTTGCTGACGACATAGCCAATATATATATATATATATATATATATATATATATATATATATATATATATATATATATATATATACAAACTACATTGCAACTTACATATAAAAAGAATCATCAAGCTTCACTATATTAACTTTACTATATTTGAATATAGACAAGGTCTAACCGAGGTTACTTGGTTGAGCAAGACGTGAGAATATCATCAACTGGCCCTCCAGCCCTGGGTTGAAATTGTCGTTCTGACGTATTTCGAGTTCAGTGCTGATACAGGACCATTGATTATAGGACTGTCTTGTTAGTCTGTGTAACTTCGCCTGACCCAATCCACGTCTTCAATGGCTTTCTGTTACTACAAACGGGATTACAAAGGAAAGGCTTCCTTTGTTAGTTTCATGAATACCTTCGTTCAAATGAAGGGAAAGACTATTACTATGAAGCGGTACCTTATCAGCAGGAAAGAGCTGCAGCAACGGTATGAAAGTTACTGCAAGATACATAACGAGCCCGTGGCTTCCAACGTAAACATCGGCCGCCATTTGGGTTCACTCGGCATCATGTGTGACACCAAGATTGGACCCGTTGGGAAACAGGAACGATACTATTCTGGTATCATGTGGCTCGATGGCGCAGGATCACCAACTGAAATGCAAAGAAAATGGAGAAAGCCGCCCAAACGTATCATGAAGGCCGTGCAAGAGAAGATCGAGAGGAATCGGTTGAGAGACGATATCGCTCACAGTATATTGAAATTTATACCCAAGACTTCCCCTGATCTCCAGACACAGCCAGTCACAGAGACCACCAGCCCCGCTCCCCAGACACAGCCAGTCACAGAGACCACCAGCCTCGCTCCCCAGACACAGCCAGTCACAGAGACCACCAGCCCCGCTCTCCAGACACAGCCAGACACACAGCCCACCAGCCCCGTCCCCCACACAGAGCCACAAGATCCTGATATTGAGGAAGCAAATGAATTTCTCGATGATTTTTTGCTTTCACTGGAGAAGAGCTGATGAGTTCCTTATAGACAAGACAAAATGTTAAAAGAAGAATCTATATAAGTTCACTTATGGAGTGAGATCTTTGACGGAGCTGTGCTGCCTATAGCACAGTCTACCAAAGGGTGATCATTGGTGTCGTGCAGTAACCTCATGAGGGCGGAGTCCGGCTACACTTTCTTTACCGAGGAAAAGATCTCTGCACTAATAGACAACTGTCCTAGCAACACTTATATGAGATGAATAGATGGATTCTCTAATGATCGAAAATATACAAGTTTGAGGAGGACTGACAACTATATACATTTGGTTAGCCAATCTTCATATGACTGGGGCTATTGTTCCCTCTGATTGATTCATTTTTCAAGATTAAGGAAAGTTATAATAAAAATATTGTATTGAGTTTCTCCGTTGGCGTCAGGGTAAACACCCATCCCCCCCGAAGCTTGGTTACCTTTCCGTGGTGGGGGGGACTTCATGGATTGGGCAGTAGCAACCATCGTTGGTTGCTTCTGTTCAATCCATGAACGAAAAACCAAGCATCTTGAACGTAATTGTCGTATAAATTCACTTGGTGTCAAAACTGACGCGAAAGCGGTTGTCTCAATTTTGTCAGAAATGTTTGTGCGTTTCGGCCTGATGGCGGGAGTCGGTTTGGCGCTGTGGTCATGAGGGAATACGAGGAAGATTGGCAACCGTCCCAGAAGTAGCTACAGTGAGGCCCAGCAGCTGTCCCTAATACTGTGGAAGGCACTCATGTAAGGTGTGCAGTGAGGCGTAGCAGTAACAAGGGAAACGGACAACCAAAACAGCAACCTTGATCATCAGGAGGCTATCCAATGCTCAAAGTAGATCTCACTTCATCAATTATCTGTGTAGTAATTTTTGCTCGATTCACTATTTTTGCACTATGTTGCCACTGTTTATATTGACAAAAGACGTCTAAGGATACTAAAATGAATTTTTTTGTTTTTATATTTACTAATATTGATTTGTAATCAGGGTCGCAAATTCTTATAAAAACTCTGAATTCTTCATTGAAGATTTTAATCATGTTTATGATACCACAAGAAAACTTAGTTATCGTGAAAAAATTCTTGACAAATGCATATAAAAAACAAGGAAGATCTGTTATTGTGATGAGAAGGAAGACAAACTCAACAAGAAAAAGAATTGTGGTTCCACCGTCATTAGTAATTTTCACCTCTTCGTATCATTTTGAAATAATGTGTTGAAATATGGAGACACCAGATTGAATTCCTTGATACAGAACAGCCCATCATCTAATGGAAAATCAGGTGTCTGGTCCACATGACGTCTGTAAATTTCTAAAGAAAAGGATTCAGCAGCATAGGTATTCTATAAAGACAGCCTGCTTCACATCGAGTGTTGATACGATCTTGAATGACAACACTATAATATATACACGACACAGAAGGACTCTACCACCTGGTCAGCACATATGGAGTGATTGTGTAATGTATGTGGTGTTTGCGTATGGCATATTATGTGGTAGAGGTTTGTGACACGTTTGGTACGTGTGAGTTTCAGTGATGAGGCCTGGGCGTACATAACACATGATTTAGGTGTGTAACACGTGTTTTGGGCGTGTGACGCGTGACACGGGTGTGTGACGAATGTGATGCAGGTGTGTAGCACATGTTATGAGAGTGGGTTACTGAAACGTTATGGATGACGTACACAATAAGAGGACCTACTAGATATGGATGAAGACTTGATGTTGTGTAATAATTAAGTCTTGGGTAAGGTAAGGATTCCCTCATATAAGTCAAATTACCAGAGTGATGACATGTGGTGAGAGGTGGGAAGTACGACGTGAGATGCATCAACAATATTTAGCAAAAGATTGGAAATGGCTTATAAGTCTTCGTTGTGTGTGTGTGTGTGTGTGTGTGTGTGTGTGTGTGTGTGTGTGTGTGTGTGTGTGTGTGTGTGTGTGTGTGTGTGTGTGTGTATGTGTGTGTGTGTGTGTTTGTGGAATTACCTATCTTGACAGTGTGTGGAGCGAGATTCTCCTCTCTTGAGCCTCGATTTCTTAAAGTTCCTGTGCTATTAAAGTATATTCTAAGCTTTTGTTTTTTCTATGTTGTCAACTTTCATAATATTATCATTTATCCATTTTTTCGACTACCACAAATTTCTTGTTATGGCCTCTGGTTGTTCTGTCCTTACATATTTTGAGGAACTGTTCGATTTCATCAAACTGGTTTCGAAACTTGAAGGTTGTGATCAAGTCACATCTTACTCATCTTTCTTCGGTAAAGGGCAAGTTTATGCCTCCAGCTCCTCAATGTAACTCGGCTTTCTTAACCATAATAGTACATCTTTTGCCTCCCTTTGGACCTTATATATCAATATTTTCTGCCTTTTCAAGTACGATGACCATATTGCAAAACATTTTGTAGTTTTGGCATAATGCTATACACTTTACGAATGTTCCCTGAGCGTGTCTTATCCATGTACTTAAAACCAGTTTCATTATTTCCCAGGAAATAATTTATCTCTTTTGTAATTCTCCTTACGTGGAGCACTGATGACAAGTTATGTAGGTACAATGACACCTCCCAAGTCTCATATTCAGATTCCAGCAACATATTTTGTTGTGGATCATCCTTGTATTTCTCATCCTCATTACAATCACTCGGTGTAAATTTCATCATGAGATTATAAGAGTAACTTTCAGTTTTGTGTAGGATCACTTATGAGTTGATGTGATCCTCATTATTTTTCCCTTCCTTCATAAACTTGGCATCGTCCGAAATCATTAGTTTAGTCCTTCCGGCAAGTCATATACACAGATCAAGAAGAGCAGTGGTCCCAGGACCGAGCTTTAGGGCAAGCCACTGGTAATCCCAACCTTTTTTTTCATTATTCTCTAAAAGCCTAACTTTACCTGCAGTTCACCAGGTCTCTCGACCTAAGGTATGGTGTCTTTGGTAAAATCCTGAGATATGAAACCATATGGATGGTGTATTATTACCTCTACATGTATATGATTCACAGTGAAGGTAATGTTATGAATCTGTAAAGTTGATAGGTTTGTTCCTGTACAAAACACATACGCAATGAGATGGCTTCTTGAACAATAGTAGGATCTGAGCAGGTGTATAATTCTCTGTGTTGCACTCTGGGATTTCAGGTTTACAGTGGTGTACTGTTTGAATCAGATCGAAGAGGCGAACCAGAGGGTGAAATAGGGAAATAACTTTGCTGTAATCAGGCAAGTTCAAATTGGTTACTAGCTCACTGAACTAGGTGGTATAAGAGGCTATTTGATTACATAAGGAGTTAAGGAGATTGGTAATAATTAGTAATCTATATAGATGATCAGCTGCTGGGTTGTAGACTCTGTTTATTGGGTTATACTATCTACTCTCCCAACAGACTGAGTATATCAAACCATAGGTTCCTAACCTAACCACACTCGATGTCTACTTGTACGGTAAAGCAGTCCATTATACCAACTGCTTCAGTGAGTTGGTAAACAATCTGAACTTAGCTGATTACAGTATTGTTACGGCCGTATTGTTCCCATACAGCGAACCAGCTCGTCTTCTGCATGTGGCTCGAGCACTTTCCCTTACAAATTGATAGAAAAGTTGAGCAAATTTAGAAATTATAGGCCTACTTACAAAACTGTTATGAACTAGGGTCTAGAAAATGATGGAAGTGATTTCTGCTAGCGTCCAGTTTTGATGGAGTCTCAGGCCATTTACATGGAGAACTGTGTTGTATGCGGGGGGTTACAGATGGTCAATCTCGGATATGAGCAGGGTTGTAACACCAGAAAAATACGAACTAGTTCTTTGCACTTGTACTGATTCTTCATACCAGAGTCGTGCCGTAAACCATAACTTGTATTAGGACAAAGTAATATGGTGGTTCATACAAAGTTCTGACACAGTCAGGGCCACAGAGCGGAGGACCGTTGCCAGTGTGGCTTGATGGCTATAGTAAGGAAGGAAGAGGAATACCATGTTAGGCCAGTGCCATTATGGTATGTGGCAGGTGATCAAGTTGTAAGTCTTAAAAGATGTTGTGAGAGGGTGTTCAGCCACCTTCTGTCACTCCATAGCCCATCAGACAAGGAGACACCATGTCTAGCATCAGCGTGAGAATCATCCTCTACATGACGAACAGCTTAAGACTATCGGTATGGTCCTGTCCCACGACCAATGGGTGCAAGAATCAACGTATATATGTACCTATGACTCCTGTGCTGCTGTATCGCCCAGTAAAGGCCCTGAAATTTTTGATCGATTGTCTACGCATCTCCAGTCATATCATAATTCTCCAGCATTATTGAACTTCCTTCCATAATCAGCTTAGTCTCAACAAGCTTTTCTTTGCTTGTAATCACTGCTTACCGGAAGCAGCAATATTCTGCCTGATCAATAGATGCATGAATTGTGTATCCTTGCGGTGCCTTCAAACTGTAACTGTATTAAATTCTCAGTTATACATCTTCATGCAACACTGGTGTCATTTGGAGAGAGAAATCGTGTTATAAGTCACCTTGGTTGGCAATCAGTTGGTGGGGTAAGGACAGACCGGTTACATAAATGGAACTATAAAACATGACAGGAATACATGGAGAGCAGGGCCATGAGACGGACTGTGGGCTCAACGTCTTAGCCTATCGGTAGCTGGCTATGAAGCAAGCTACTCCCCCTGCTGCTGCTGCTGCTAACTGAACCCTACAACCTGTGCGATTAAGCCATTTGATCTTAATGTCTGCAATATTTCACGGTTTATCTCCTGAGCTAGACTATAAACAGGTCTCTTGAGCAGGGCAAGTTATACACTGAGTCAAAGCTAATTTAAACCTGCCAGTATGAGTAAATGTTTATTAACTTTGATTAATCAAATGTATTCTCTCTCAAATTCTTTACATGTGTTCTTATCGTGTAATTATGTTTTTGCTTGCAATTTTCACTTTTGTGTGCCAGGGTGTATTTGTTTGTAGGTAACTTTACTTTTATATGTTCTCTTGTGTTTACTTGTAATTACTTTTTTGACCAGTACTGGAAGAGATTTCTCCATCTGTCTGGCTCCATCACATTTTAGTAGCCTTCTAAGCCTCTATATACCGCTGACATTAACAGTTTCCTTGTTTATTCTATTCCCACCATCTACCATCTTGACACTCCCAACAGTACTTCTGCACCTCCTTTCTAACAAGCCTCTTGCTGAGCTCCATATCATTGCCTCTGGTTACTCTAGTATGGCTTCTCATGAAGAACTGTTCTATATCATCATCATCTAATCCATTCAGAAACTTAAGGCAGTGATCAAGTCACCAATCTAGTCTTTTTATCTTCATTGTGGAGAAATTTGTAGCCCTCAGCCTCTCGTTGTTCATCTCTCTTAATTCAGGTACCATCTTAGGTGTTTTCCTATGTATTCTCTCGGATCTTTCCACTCATTTGGGTACAACAACCGGACTTATGAGGCGTCGTCCGGTTTTGGTCGAATATGTATCTTGAATAGTCTACCAAACATCTTTTCTATATACTTATAATACGAACTTTTATTGTTTGACTTAAGGTAGAGAGCCTCTTTCACAAATATGATGTGGAGCCCGGATGACAGGCCAGGAACCATGTCTACCCATAGGCCTCTTTCCCTCATAGGTTCCTGCAGTTTGCTTTCAGCTTGGAAGTAATAGGACTGATTTTTACCATCCCTTTATCAGGTCAAATTTGAATTTTGTTAAGGAAAGTACCTTTGTATGTTGATGCAATCATCAGCATTCTTTAAGTCTCTCATGATCTTGGCATCATACGCAAACATGTTCACGTAAGAGTCTAGTCAATCAGGCAGGTCATTTACACCTACCGAGAACAGCAGTGGGCCCAAGTTATGGCCCTGTGGCATCCACTGCTGACCCCAACCTATTTTGGGAATATTCCTCTAACCCACGTCCTTTGCTCCCTTCCACTAAGATCATCTATTCATTGCAGGAGTTTGTCCCATGTTCCTTCCTGTAGTTTAAGCTTTTTAATCACCCTCAGATGGAGGTTGTGTCAAAAATTTTCAATCAGCTCAGGACTATAGAGTCTACCCCTCCGTCTCTTTGACCTAAGATGTAGTTAACCCTATCATAGAAGTCTGTGAAGTTTGCAATACTGGACCTCCTCTCCCTAAATCCACGTTTTCTCCCAGTTAGGTAGTTTCTACTTTGCAAGTAGTTATCTTCTCCCTATATGTGCTTGCCTCGGAAAATGTGTGTGTGTGTGTGTGTGTGTGTGTGTGTGTGTGTGTGTGTGTGTGTGTGTGCGTGTGTGTGTGTGTGTGTGTGTGTGTGTGTGAGCGTGTACTTATCAGTTTGTAACTACCTATGTATCATTTACGGGGAGGGAGTTTCACACTTATGGGGCCCCATCCTTTGAATATTTTCTACCATCATAAAACGTTTTAAGCTTCTGTATGTTGTACTAAATAATCATATTCTCATCCAGTTCATGTTATGCATCTACTATTCTTACATTATAAAAGTTCCTCTTTACATTCTCTGATTCCACGTTATGGTCTCTGGTTGTGCTGTCCCTACAACTTTCGAAGAACTGTGCACTACGTACTATTAGAGTGATTCAAAAGCTTAACAGTTGTGAGGTCACCCCTCACTCTACTTTCTTTTATAATAGGCAAATTTAAAGCCTCCACGCTATTCCTGCAGCTCAGCAAGCTTAATAATCAGATTGCAAATTTGTTGCTATCCTCTGCGACCCTTGAACTCCAGTGCTTTACTATGTACTACTCGTCAGTCTGAGTTCGTGTACATTACTTGCAGCCTGACATTCCCATCACTGACTTCTCTGAGGTTCTGGCTGGGCCGCTCATCCTCTTCCCTCTTTTGACGTCTCTCATTTTCCCTTTCTTTTTGCCTCTTGCCCTGTACATTCTATAGGTCTCTCTCTTTTTTCATCATATATTAGAACGAACCTGCGTGTTCGTTGTTGAGCCTGCGTGTTCGTTGTTACGAACCTGCGTGTTCGTTGTTACGAACCTGCGTGTTCGTTGTTACGAGCCTGCGTGTTCGTTGTTACGAGCCTGCGTGTTCGTTGTGTCTGTGATAGAGAATTTGTATGCTTAGGTAAGCCACGTGGTGACCTGGGAGATCCCAAGAGATTCCTGGGCCGGTACTACCACGACTACCTGGGATCTGACACACCTCAAGCCAGGTGGCCAGATTAGCGGTGTGTCAGATCCCAGGTAGTCGTGGTAGTACCGGCCCAGGAATCTCTTGGGATCTCCCAGGTCACCACGTGGCTTACCTAAGCATACAAATTCTCTATCACAGACACAACGAACAAGCAGGCTCGTAACAATATAAAGAAATTCTAATAGTTTCCCCAGTTCTTTTAGAAAAGTAGATCTATGATTCAGTATGTATACGAATATAGTGCATATGAACGATGATTGACATAAAACACATAATATCCTCCTATAGCGTTCCCGACCACCACGCAAAAGGTCCTGGGTTCGAGTCATGGTTGTTGGAGGGTATTATGTGTACTATTAAAGTGCGTGTGTTGTTGTGACTTTTTCGTTGTTTTTCATGTGAAGGATGATGATTCCTGTTTTGTCAGTATTGTACTGAAAATGACAGTAATGTACCATGATGTCTGGAAGGTTGTATTTATTATTGCTTGAACCTGCAGCTTTGTTTTATACCAGTGACTTGACTGTTACTTGACTACTACGGCGTTGACGTGCCCACAGACGCAGCCAGAGTTCCTGAGGCGGTACGAACCCCAGAAGGAACCAGACGGGCTGGAGACGGCCGTGCTGGGTCTCACCTTCAAAACCAACCGCAGTCACTTTCCCCGCGGGGAAATGCGCCTCAAATGCGTCGCCATGATTGCCACCATCTACTTTCAATCTCAATATACTTCCGTCATCGAGACTGGGTTCCTACCCCACACCCAGGCCGAGGAGCGTCGCCATAATGATCGCTTCTACTTCTTCGGTAAGTGACTCCACTCTCTTTACAACACACACGACACGAGTTCTTCATTTTCCTTTTGTTAGATCGACGTTTAGACCACTTTTAAGTACCATAGGATTAATTGGATCAAAGACTGAGCCTTTTGATCCGTAAACCCTCAATAAAATGAACCTCAGAGTTCTTAATCAGCATCTTACTTAAACTGATCATTAATGAACTCATTATTTTCATTTATTGACACAAAGTACTTTCACCATCTAAATTCGGACAACAAACATCGTTTCTGGTAATTCATGGACAATGATAGAAGAGAAAAGTAACACCAGTGATGGTATCTTCACTAACATGAAATTTTCACTGTGGATTTGATGGCCAGTGATATATGAGATTAATCATGCCAAACACTTATGTTCGTATTATTGATCATTGGACACAGGTCTATAGAACATCTAATACATATCTATATATTTTCACGAAACAATTTGAATGTTTTCCTTTTCTACTGTTCACTCCTACCTGAACTTTAAGTGGACTAACAATGATGACAATGGTAACAATATCTATGGAAACAGTAGAAATTTTAACGATTATGATAATGATAATGATATGACTACTGCTATTACTACTACTACTACTACTACTACTACTACTACTACTACTACTACTACTACTACTACTACTGCCTTTACTATTACTGCTATCATTATTACTACTACTACTTCTACTATTGCTACTACTACTACTATGCACCAATAATCACCCACATCTTTCCATCCACTTTCAGTTTTACCCATATCAATCTAGAGTTTACTTACTTACACTCTATCACATACTCCCACCATGCCTGTTTCAGGGGTAGTGCTACTCCTTCCCTTGCTCTTGTCCTCTCACAAACCCCTGACTTTACTCCCAAGACATTCGCAAACCACTCTTCCTCTTTATCCTTGAGCTTCGTCTCACTCACAGCCAAAACATTCAGGTTCCTTTCCTCAAAGATACTACCTGTCGCTCCTCTTCTCTCATGTTGGTTACGTCCACACACACTTAGAAACCCTTATCTGAGCCTCCGAGGAGGATGAGCACTCCCTGCGTGACTCCTTCATCTGTTTCCCCTTTTAGAAAGTTAAAATTCAGTGAGAGGAGGGTTTCCAGCCCCCCGCTCCCGTCCCCTTTAGTCGACTTCTACAACACGTGAGGCATGTGTTGGAAGTATTCTTTCTCCCCTATCCCCAAGTATATATATATATATATATATATATATATATATATATATATATATATATATATATATATATATATATATATATATATATATATATATATATATATATATATATATATATATATATATATATATATATATATATATATATATATGATTCTCTTTTGGAAAATTAAGAATAAAAAAAAAAACGACAGAGGAGGATTTCCAGCCCCCCGCTCCCTTCCCTTTCAGTCGCCTTCTACGACACGCAGGGAATACGTGGGAAGTATTCTTTCACCCCCATCCCCAGGGAGGATAGTGGCTTCCCTTTGATCTCACCTCTAAAGGGGTCAGGTCAAATGGCCTGACCAGTCATATCCAAAGGTCATACCGTCGTGCCCTCGTGCTCAAGAATCGTAACTGTCGTGCTCAAGTGATCGTACCGGCGTGCTCAAGGGTCATACCGTCGTGTGCGAACGGATGGCTGATGACATTGCACTGAGGACGATGGAAGGGAGGGGCAGCATTATGTCTCGGGTTTATGGAAGTACAGTTGTACTTACTGCCCACCTCACCACGCTCATCATTTCCTGTGATTCTTGCCGTCGAAAGGTGTGTGCTTCTTCGGTGCCTCCCAGCTGTGTGAGTGTGAGTGTTCGCTGGCCCAGACGCTGTGTCGAAACAGTGATCTACACTAATATATCGGGGGCCAGTATTCACAAACGCTTCGTACCAGTGACACATCACTGACATGTAAAACAGTGACTGTTCTCTGTCATGGTACAATGGCAGTGACATATCACCGATGACTGTGGTGTAGGGTCAGTTATATTAGCTTACTCCACAGGATATTGCTGGTTGCCGTCGTTCCTAGAACCCAGAACAAAGAACTACGACATTTGTGTTCAAACGATATGAGTGCTATGGTGTGCACACATTTCCTGGGTGCATCAGTTTATTCCATTTAAGTGTAATGAATTATGACATTATATCACGTTGGGCCGTGGTAGCGTGTGTGGGAGAAATAGATGTGAATGATTATGACATTAAGTAGATAAGACATCCCCTCCCCCTCCCCAATACCTCTCTGTACGTAGCTGTAGGGAACCTAGATATGGCTTATCGAGAGTCAAGTGTGTTTATAGGGGATGTAATGGCGATTGTGGACAAGCCTGATAGAACATACAGGAAGCTTAGTCTTATTTCGTAGATTACAAACTTACCTGTCCAGTAAGCCTAGCCGTAGCCCTGCTTTACAGACTTAACCCACTAGAAAACTCACTAGAAAGCCTAGAACTCACTAGAAAACTCACTAGAAAGCCTAGAACTCACTAGAAAACTCACTAGAAAGCCTAGAACTCACTAGAAAACTCACTAGCCTATAACTCACTAGAAAGCCTAGAACTCACTAGAAAACTCACTAGCCTATAACTCACTAGAAAGCCTAGTAGTTGAAGCTCTGTTCTTCAAAGTCAGTTCACTAGAAATCCCAGTAAACTTAACTCACTAGTAAGCCTAGTAATAACCCTGTTCTACAAACTTAACTCAGAAGAAAGCTATCTCTATAACTCAATAGAAAGCCTAGAAGTATCCATACCGTACAAACTTAACTCACTACAAAGCCTAGTCGCAGCCTTGCCCGGAACCACATATTTACCTCACGTGGAAGACGAATACCAGCCTTACACTATGAACGTAAGTCCTTTACGTATGCACGTCGTCGATGTGGTTGAGTAGCTGCCTCCTTTGTGGCATAGTAATGGTCAGGGTTGAGCTAACCGGTCAGGAATGTTGTCTGAGCCCAACGTTGTCTACTTCCTCCCTGCTGACCCTGCCATCAACTCCTGCGGGGGGTGTTGAAGGTGTTGAGAATCACGTTTTAGTGACATTTCTACAGACGTTTCATACTGGGCTTAATGTTGTAATCCTGCATTCTCTCTGCTGCTTCCTGCTTGGAAAGGTTTCCTATTATCGCCTCGCTCCTACAGCTACTTCCTCCTGGAGGAGGCCTTCACTCTTCGAGGCTACAGTATTCCTGCTGCTCCTGTTGTTGAGGGAGGCTTTCTAATTATGACTTCGTTCCCCTTTGAACCGCAGACTTACTGCTGCCTCCCTATTGAGGACGGCTTCCTCTCCTAGCCTCGGTCCTGTTATGTTTCCTGCTAGGAGACGTCTCTATGACCCACATTCGTGCCTGCTGGTTTCACATATATATATATATATATATATATATATATATATATATATATATATATATATATATATATATATATATACATATATATATATATATATATATATATATATATATATATATATATATATATATATTTTTATACTTTGTCGCTGTCTCCCGCGTTTGCGAGGTAGCGCAAGGAAACAGACGAAAGAAATGGCCCCCCCCCCATACACATGTATATACATACGTCCACACACGCAAATATACATACCTACACAGCTTTCCATGGTTTACCCCACGTCAGCAAGGCAGCGCAAGGAAACAGACGAAAGAATGGCACAATCCACCCACATACACACGTATACACATAAATGCCCACGCACGCACATAATCACACCTATACATTTTAACACATACATACACAGATATATACATGTATAAAGGTACATATCTATACATGCTGCTTTCGTTCATTCCAGCCGCCACCCCACCACACATGACATGGCACACCCCTCCCCCAGCGTGCGTGCGAGGTAGCCAAAGGAAAAGACATCAAAGGCCACATTTGTTCACACTCAGTCTCTAGCTGTCATGTGTAATGAGAATTTTATTGATGCATTAACAGTTGTATATATTTCCTTTCTATCCACTTCTTGTCTCATCCAATCTTTGCTGGGGCATTATAAGAAAATCTTTTAAAGTTCTCAATCTCTTATTATCATATCTCATATGGAAGGTAAAAACAAATGCTAAACATAATAATGAGTCACAGTGAAAAGCTAAGCATATTCAGCTTGGTTAGATGGATAAGTTGTCAATATGAAAGAGTAATCAATACCAGATTAAAAAATAATAATACTTTAAACTATGCTATGAAAAATTGTTGAAAAAAGAATTCTATATACAAAATCAGGACAATATTCTATTTTTCAAGCTGAGCTCTTAACTAAACATATGCAATGAAATTAATTAAGATATACCAACACATACTGCTCATATATGCTTTCATTACAAAACACTGTAATACACAGGGACCTGTCAGCTGAAGTTCCCATAAGCATGAATTTTCTGCAAAATAATCTCAAGCTGTTTACTTAAGCATGAAATTCATCAAGCTGCATAAAAGTTTGTTGCTGTGAAGTTAAGGAAAAGGAAAACATCAAGGTATTAAAACTACTTGAGAGAGGTTTTCCTGCATACTATGTTTTCTGAAGGCAATCCTAGATCAAAGTTTCTTTCTGTAGCTAGTATATGTAGAAGAGCAAAAAGTGAGAGTAAATATAGCTGCGGAAGTGGCAGAGGTTTGGGGAAGCACTGCTGGCTTGTGTGAGAGGAGTGTGTAGCATAAGGAAGGTGGGCAGGTGAGAAAGGGAAGTGAGTGGTGGGATGACAAAGTTAGATTACTTATGAAAGAAAAAAGAGAGATGTATGCATGCACTTAGAGGGAAGGAGTGCGAGTGATTAGGGTATGCACAAGAAAGAGCAGCAGGAGGTCAAGAGAAAAGTGCTGGAGCTGAAAAAGGGGGTAAAAGAGAGTTATGGGAGGAAGTAACAAACTTCAGGGAGAATAAGAAAATATTTTGGAAGAGGTTAATAGTGTGAGAAAACAAGAGGAACAAATGGTAACACTGGTGAAAGGGGTAAATGGAGAAGTGTATCAGTCAGTAATAAGATGAAGAGGAGATGAAGTGAGTATATAAAAGGATTGTTGAGTGTCTGATGATAGGGTGCCAGATTTAGGGCATTTGGGTTTGGGAGGTATGCAAAATGAGGGTCATGGCATGTAGTGTGGTGAAAAGAGATGGTAAAAGCTTTGTGCAAAATGAAATATAGCAAAGCAGCTGGAGTGGATGGTACCACAGCTGAATGTCTGAAGAAAGAAGGTGACTGTGTTCTTGATTTGTTAGTTAAGATTTCTGATGTATGTATGGATCATAGTGAGGTTCCCAAGGATTGGCAGAATGCCTGTACAGTGCCATTTTATAATGGTGGGGGGAACAAAGACAAGCGTTCAAATTACTAAGGTATAAGTCTATTGAGTGTGCCTGGTATGTTGTAAGGAAGGATGAATATCGAGAGGTAGGTGGCAATGTACAGAGCATCAGATTGGAAAACACCAATGTGGTTTTGGGGGTGACAGAGGATGCATTCTTCAGGTGTTTGCTTTAAAGGTTTTTCACTTCCTCTAAAATCATAATTACTTTCCCTTCTCTCTTTTTCTTTCATTAACCTCTCTGTATATATATATATATATATATATATATATATATATATATATATATATATATATATATATATATATATATATATATATATATATATATATATATATATATATATATATATATATATATGTTATGGATGGGTTGTTAGGGAGGTGAATGCAAGAGTTTTGGAAAGAGGGGCAAGTATGAAGTCTGTTAGGGATAAGAGAGCTTGGGAAGTCAGTCAGTTTTTGTTCGCTGATGATACAGCGCTGGTGGCTGATTCATGTGAGAAACTGCAGAAGCTGGTGACTGAGTTTGGTAAAGTGTGTGAAAGAAGAAAGTTAAGAGTAAATGTGAATAAGAGCAAGGTTATTAGGTACAGTAGGGTTGAGGGTCAATTCAATTGGGAGGTGAGTTTGAATGGAGAAAAACTGGAGGAAGTGAAGTGTTTTAGATATGTGGGAGTGGATCTGGCAGCGGATGGAACCATGGAAGCGGAAGTGGATCATAGGGTGGGGGAGGGGGCGAAAATTCTGGGAGCCTTGAAGAATGTGTGGAAGTCGAGAACATTATCTCGGAAAGCAAAAATGGGTATGTTTGAAGGAATAGTGGTTCCAACAATGTTGTATGGTTGCGAGGCGTGGACTATGGATAGAGTTGTGCGCAGGAGGATGGATGTGCTGGAAATGAGATGTTTGAGGACAATGTGTGGTGTGAGGTGGTTTGATCGAGTAAGTAACGTAAGGGTAAGAGAGATGTGTGGAAATAAAAAGAGCGTGGTTGAGAGAGCAGAAGAGGGTGTTTTGAAATGGTTTGGGCACATGGAGAGAATGAGTGAGGAAAGATTGACCAAGAGGATATATGTGTCGGAGGTGGAGGGAACGAGGAGAAGAGGGAGACCAAATTGGAGGTGGAAAGATGGAGTGAAAAAGATTTTGTGTGATCGGGGCCTGAACATGCAGGAGGGTGAAAGGAGGGCAAGGAGTAGAGTGAATTGGAGCGATGTGGTGTACAGGGGTTGACGTGCTGTCAGTGGATTGAATCAAGGCATGTGAAGCGTCTGGGGTAAACCATGGAAAGCTGTGTAGGTATGTATATTTGCGTGTGTGGACGTGTGTATGTACATGTGTATGGGGGGGGGGGGTGTTGGGCCATTTCTTTCGTCTGTTTCCTTGCGCTACCTCGCAAACGCGGGAGACAGCGACAAAGTATAAAAAAAAAAAAAAAAAAAAATATATATATATATATATATATATATATATATATATATATATATTATCCCTGGGGATAGGGGAGAAAGAATACTTCCCACGTATTCCCTGCGTGTCGTAGAAGGCGACTAAAAGGGGGGGGAGCGGGTGGCTGGAAATCTTCCCCTCTCGTTTTTTTTAACTTTCCAAAAGAAGGAACAGAGAAGGGGGCCAGGTGAGGATATTCCCTCTAAGGCCCAGTCCTCTGTTCTTAACGCTACCTCGCTAATGCGGGAAATGGCGAATAGTATGAAAAAAAAAAATATATATATATATATATATATATATATATATATATATATATATATATATATATATATATATATATATATATATATATATTATCCCCAGGGATATGGGTGAAAGAATACTTCCCACGCATTCCTCGCGTGTCGTAGAAGGCGACTAGAGGGGACGGGAGCGGGGGGCCAGAAATCCTCCCCTCCTTGTATTTTTTAACTTTCTAAAATGGGAAACAGAAGAAGGAGTCAAGCGGGGAGTGCTCATCCTCCTCGAAGGCTCAGACTGGGGTGTCTAAATGTGTGTGGATGTAACCAAGATGTGAAAAAAGGAGAGATAGGTAGTATGTTTGAGGAAAGGAACCTGGATGTTTTGGCTCTGAGTGAAACGAAGCTCAAGGGTAAAGGGGAAGAGTGGTTTGGGAATGTCTTGGGAGTAAAGTCAGGGGTTAGTGAGAGGACAAGAGCAAGGGAAGGAGTAGCAGTACTCCTGAAACAGGAGTTGTGGGAGTATGTGACAGAATGTAAGAAAGTAAATTCTCGATTAATATGGGTAAAACTGAAAGTTGATGGAGAGAGATGGGTGATTATTGGTGCATATGCACCTGGGCATGAGAAGAAAGATCATGAGAGGCAAGTGTTTTGGGAGCAGCTAAATGAGTGTGTGAGTGGTTTTGATGCACGAGACCGGGTTATAGTGATGGGTGATTTGAATGCAAAGGTGAGTAATGTGGCAGTTGAGGGAATAATTGGTATACATGGGGTGTTCAGTGTTGTAAATGGAAATGGTGAAGAGCTTGTAGATTTATGTGCTGAAAAAGGACTGGTGATTGGGAATACCTGGTTTAAAAAGCGAGATATACATAAGTATACGTATGTAAGTAGGAGAGATGGCCAGAGAGCGTTATTGGATTACGTGTTAATTGACAGGCGCGCGAAAGAGAGACTTTTGGATGTTAATGTGCTGAGAGGTGCAACTGGAGGGATGTCTGATCATTATTTTATGGAGGCTAAGGTGAAGATTTGTATGGGTTTTCAGAAAAGAAGAGTGAATGTTGGGTTGAAGAGGGTGGTGAGAGTAAGTGAGCTTGGGAAGGAGACTTGTGTGAGGAAGTACCAGGAGAGACTGAGTACAGAATGGAAAAAGGTGAGAACAATGGAAGTAAGGTGAGTGGGGGAGGAATGGGATGTATTTAGGGAATCAGTGATGGATTGCGCAAAAGATGCTTCTGGAATGAGAAGAGTGGGAGGTGGGTTGATTAGAAAGGGTAGTGAGTGGTGGGATGAAGAAGTAAGATTATTAGTGAAAGAGAAGAGAGAGGCATTTGGACGATTTTTGCAGTGGGAGGTGGGTTGATTAGAAAGGGTAGTGAGTGGTGGGATGAAGAAGTAAGATTATTAGTGAAAGAGAAGAGAGAGGCATTTGGACGATTTTTGCAGGGAAAAAATGCAATTGAGTGGGAGATGTATAAAAGAAAGAGACAGGAGGTCAAGAGAAAGGTGCAAGAGGTGAAAAAGAGGGCAAATGAGAGTTGGGGTGAGAGAGTATCATTAAATTTTAAGGGAGAATAAAAAGGTGTTCTGGAAGGAGGTAAATAAAGTGCGTAAGACAAGGGAGCAAATGGGAACTTCAGTGAAGGGCGCAAATGGGGAGGTGATAACAAGTATGGATGATGTGAGAAGGAGATGGAGTGAGTATTTTGAAGGTTTGTTGAATGTGTTTCATGATAGAGTGACAGATATAGGGTGTTTTGGTCGAGGTGGTGTGCAAAGCGAGAGGGTTAGGGAAAATGATTTGGTAAACAGAGAAGAGGTAGTAAAAGCTTTGCGGAAGATGAAAGCTGGCAAGGCAGCAGGTTTGGATGGTATTGCAGTGGAATTTATTAAAAAAGGGGGTGACTATTGTTGACTGGTTGGTAAGGTTATTTAATGTATGTATGACTCATGGTGAGGTGCCTGAGGATTGGCGGAATGCTTGCATAGTGCCATTGTACAAAGGCAAAGGGGATAAGAGTGAGTGCTCAAATTACGGAGGAATAAGTTTGTTGAGTATTCCTGGTAAATTGTATGGGAGGGTATTGATTGATAGAGTGAAGGCATGTACAGAGCATCAGATTGGGGAAGAGCAGTGTGGTTTCAGAAGTGGTAGAGGATGTGTGGATCAGGTGTTTGCTTTGAAGAATGTATGTGAGAAATACTTAGAAAAGCAAATGGATTTGTATGTAGCATTTATGGATCTGGAGAAGGCATATGATAGAGTTGATAGAGATGCTCTGTGGAAGGTATTAAGAATATATGGTGTGGGAGGCAAGTTGTTAGAAGCAGTGAAAAGTTTTTATCGAGGATGTAAGGCATGTGTACGTGTAGGAAGAGAGGAAAGTGATTGGTTCTCAGTGAATGTAGGTTTGCGGCAGGGGTGTGTGATGTCTCCATGGTTATTTAATGTGTTTATGGATGAGGTTGTTAGGGAGGTGAATGCAAGAGTTTTAGAAAGAGGGGCAAGTATGAAGTCTGTTGTGGATGAGAGAGCTTGGGAAGTGAGTCAGTTGTTGTTCGCTGATGATACAGCGCTGGTGGCTGATTCATGTGAGAAACTGCAGAAGCTGGTGACTAAGTTTGGTAAAGTGTGTGAAAGAAGAAAGTTAAGTGTAAATGTGAATAAGAGCAAGGTTATTAGGTACAGTAGGGTTGAGGGTCAAGTCAATTGGGAGGTAAGTTTGAATGGAGAAAAACTGGAGGAAGTAAAGTGTTTTAGATATCTGGGAGTGGATCTGGCAGAGGATGGAACCATGGAAGCGGAAGTGGATAATAGGGTGAGGGAGGGGACGAAAATCCTGGGAGCCTTGAAGAATGTGTGGAAGTCGAGAACATTATCTCGGAAAGCAAAATGGGTATGTTTGAAGGAATAGTGGTTCCAACAATGTTGTGTGGTTGCGAGGCGTGGGCTATGGATAGAGTTGTGCGCAGGAGGGTGGATGTGCTGGAAATGAGATGTTTGAGGACAATGTGTGGTGTGAGGTGGTTTGATCGAGTAAGTAACGTAAGGGTAAGAGAGATGTGTGGAAATAAAAAGAGCGTGGCTGAGAGAGCAGAAGAGGGTGTTTTGAAATGGTTTGGGCACATGGAGAGAATGAGTGAGGAAAGATTGACTAAGAGGATATATGTGTCGGAGGTGGAGGGAACGAGGAGAAGTGGGAGACCAAATTAGAGGTGGAAAGATGGAGTGAAAAAGATTTTGTGTAATGGGGCCTGAATATGCAGGAGGGTGTAAGGAGGGCAAGGAATAGAGTGAATTGGATCGAAGTGGTATACCGGGGTTGACGTGCTGTCAGTGGATTGAATCAGGGCATGTGAAGCGTCTGGGGTAAACCATGGAAAGCTGTGTAGGTATGTATATTTGCGTGTGTGGACGTGTATGTATATACATGTGTATGGGGGTGGGTTGGGCCATTTCTTTCGTCTGTTTCCTTGCGCTACCTCGCAAACGCGGAAGACAGCGGCAAAAAAAAGAATATATATATATATATATATATATATATATATATATATATATATATATATATATATATATATATATATATATATATATATAGCGCAAGGAAACAGACGAATGAATGGCCCAACCCACCCACTTACACACATATATACATACACGTCCACACACGCAGATACACATACCTATACATCTCAACGTTTACATATATATGAACACACAGACATATACATATATACACATGTACATAATTCATACATAATTCATACAATTCATACATTCATACATAATTCGTGATCGGGGGGGGGGGGGTCGGGCTGGAAACCCCCCCTTCCTTGTATTTTAACTTTCTAAAAGAGGAAACAGAAGGAGTCACGCGGGGAGTGCTCATCCTCCTCGAAGGCTCAGATTGGTGTGTGTAAATGTGTGTGGATGTAACCAATATGAGATAAAAGGAGAGATAGGTAGTATGTTTGAGGAAATGAACCTGGATGTTTTGGCTCTGAGTGAAACGAAGCTCAAGGGTAAAGGGGAAGAGTGGTTTGGGAATGTCTTGGGAGTAAACTCAGGGGTTAGTGAGAGTACAAGAGCAAGAGAAGGATTAGCACTACTCCTGAAACAGGAGTGGTGGGAGTATGTGATAGAGTATAAGAAAGTAAACTCTAGATTGATATGGGTAAAACTGAAAGTTGATGGAGAGAGATGGGTGATTATTGGTGCATATGCACCTGGGCATGAAAAGAAAGTTCTAGAGAGGCAAGTGTTTTGGGAGCAGCTGAGTGAATGTGTTAGTAGTTTTGATGCACAATGCCGGGTTATAGTGATGGGTGACTTGAATGCAAAAGGTGAGTGATGTGGCAGTTGAGGGAATAATTGGTGTACATGGGGTGTTCAGTGTTGTAAATGGAATTGGTGAAGAGCTTGTAGATATATGTGCTGAAAAAGGACAGGTGATTGGGAATACTTGCTTTAAAAAGAGCTATATACATAAGTATACGTAAGTAAGTAGGAAAGATGGCCAGAGAGCGTTATTGGATTACGTGTTAATTGATAATCGCGCGAATGGAGGCGAAAGTGAAGATTTGTAGAGATTTTCAGAAAAGAAGAGAGAATGTTAAAGTGAAGAGTGTGGTGAGAGTAAGTGAGCTTGGGAAGGAGATTTGCGTGAGGAAGTACCAGGAGAGACTGAGTACAGAATTGAAAAAAGTGAATCAAAGGACGTAAGGGGAGTATGGCAGAGGAATGGGATATATTTAGGGAACCATTGATGGCTTGCGCAAAAGATGCTTGTGGCATGAGAAGTGTGGGAGGTAGGCAGATTAGACAGTGTAGTGAGTGGAGGGATGAAGAAGTAAGATTATTAGTGAAAGAGAAGAGAGAGGCATTTGGACGATTTTTGCACGGAAATAATGCAAATGACTGGGAGATGTATAAAAGAAAGAGACAAGAGGTCCAGAGAAAGGTGCAAGAGGTGAAAAAGAGGGCAAATGCGAGTTGGGTTGCGAGAGTATCACTAAATTTCAGGAAGAGTAAAAAGATGTTTTTGAAGGAGGTAGATAAAGGGCGTAAGACAAGGGAACAAATGGGAACTTCAGTGAAGGGGGCTACTGGGGAGGTGATAACAAGTAGTGGTGATGTGAGAAGGAGATCATTCGGATTGGTTCTTGCCGCTCCTGTCTCGGCCACGTGGTAACCACGTGGTTGATGGAGGATTAACCGCCAGGCCGTAAGAAGAGAGAAGAAAGAAGAGAGAAGACAGGAGAAAGAAGAAAGAAGATAGAAGACAGAAGAAAGAAGATAGAAGACAGAAGAGAGAAGACAGAAGAGAAAACCGAAGAAAGAAGCGGATTGTAACATTGGCTCCCACGTTGGTCCATCCCGTGGGAGACAGTTACGGTGACCCGACCGGTGACCTGACCTGATTCCTCACCGCCACCCTCGCCACTCCCTACACCCCCGCGTTGCCTCCAGTCCATCTTTCTCATCCAATTTTTATTTCATTTTTTTTATCATCCATCATCCATCTCTCGACCGTTTGGCTTGAGCAATCTCTACCCCAGCTTCCCCACACCATTCTGGAAAACTCATTTTCCTGAGGAGCGGAGGCTGGAGTGGACCTGTTCTCACCTAACGGGGTGGAGACCCTCACACTCTCTCTTACCTCTCCCTACCTTGGACCGGCGAGCGTCCCACACCCACGTTTTCAAGCACTAGGACACTGATGCCACGAGCATGCCGAACGACATACGACTTAAATTTCTAAAACCTGGTTGTCCCCCACCTTTAACGTTCGAAATCCTGTCCATCGTTTTCAAGACCACTCAGATCCGTCCCACTAGGGTAATTCAATTCCCTACGAATAAATATCAATTTAAAATTTGCTTGGGCAAAGATAGTGATTTAGATACAATCCTATCTAAGCCTCTCCTCGATGAACTAGCAAAAAATAACTACCAAATCGTTCAAGACCGCTGCCCCCTTCAAGCTAGATGTACCATTATTGCCTATAAAGTCGATGCATCTATCTTGTCCCTCAGCCCCACGGAAATTGTTGAAGCCATCAATGGTGAAAAAAATGACGTCAACGTCATCAGCGTTTATAAACCTAACAAATCTAGATCAATAAAAATTCAATGTTCAAACCCGACCGAGGCCGATCGCCTGCTCTCCCGAGGAATCCTGTTCCCCATGATCTCTATGCCCGCAAAATCCCTGAAAAAAGATGAATATATCGACGTTCAGCAATGCTACAAATGTTTGCAATTCGGACATGAAACAAAGAACTGTAAAGAACCCCACCAAACCTGTAGTCAATGCGCTGAAACTGGTCATGGTTTTCGTGAGTGCAGGGTTCAGGCACTCACCCTCCCAGCTTCCAGTACCCCCTCCGCACCACCTAACACAACTCCATCCACAATCCCCCAACCCAACACCAACAATCCAACTGTCTCTCCAAATACCGATTCCTCTCCCACCCCCACCGTCTCAACTTCCACCACCACGACAGTCTCCCCTGAACCTCCACACACCAATCCCCCCTCCACCGATCCCGTCCCTTCCTGCGCCTAACCCTCCCAGAGGAGCCCCAGAACCTGACCTTGCCGACGCACCTGACAACCCTCCTCCGGTCAAACCCGACATTCAAATAGTCGACGTTCACCCTCTCCCCTCCCCTCCCCTCTCCCCTCCCCTCTTCCCTCTCCTCTCCCCTCTCCTCTCCCCTCTCCTCTCCCTTCACCAGATAAGCCCCGACCCAAGACTAGAAACATGGTACAATCTAAATACCCCAACGGTGGGTCAGCGGCCCTCATCGACCCTAGATGCAGAAGGCCGACAAACTTCCAAAAATCGTAAATGCTTAAGATCTTGCAGTTTAACGTGCGTAGTTATCACAGTAGCCGTTATCTGATTGCCACACTTCTCGAAGAGAAGAGACCCGATGTTGTGATACTTAACAGTACATGTATCACCAACGGGTATAAGATCAGACATTGCGGGTATACATTACGACAGTCTCCAGACAGTAGACACGAGGGAATCGCCATCCTTACACGCAACACCATCGAACACCAATACCTCGCCACCTCATGGCAATACGAACACTTTCTAGCAGTTAAGATAAACACAATACTTGGCTTAATTATCTTCTGCCCTACATACTCTCGACCCAACACTACCATTCCACTCCATGATCTCTACACAGTATTCAATCACACACATATCCCAGTCTACCTTCTAGCTGACCTCAACGCCCAACATAGAACCTTCCACCACAACAGAAACAATTCTCATGGTGATGACTTATTCGCTTTATACTCTTACAAACGTCTTAACTTCCTAGGACCTTACTTCCACACTGTCTTCACTGGCCTAGGAGGAGAAGGCAGACCTGATCTTGTCTTCTCCAACAGAGCCAGTAATTATCTTCATAATTTCTTGTCTCCAGGACCACTGTGTGGTTCCGACCACATCCCTATCTTTCTTCATCTCTCGTCTAACCCTATCCTCGTCCCATCACCCTCACACTACCACTACAAAAGAGCAGACTGGGAGAGCTTCAAAGACACTCTCTCCAACTGCACTTACACCACAAACTACGGAAAACCACCCAATAACACTAATAGACACAGAAATAGAACATATACATGGAACAATCACACAGGCAGCTAACATT
This sequence comes from Panulirus ornatus, assembly GCF_036320965.1. Classification (NCBI taxonomy): domain Eukaryota; kingdom Metazoa; phylum Arthropoda; class Malacostraca; order Decapoda; family Palinuridae; genus Panulirus; species Panulirus ornatus. The sequence continues at coordinate 5,419,375 of NC_092266.1, forward strand.
TCTATCCCCAAATCTTCACTTACATCAAGATACTCCTTCTTTCCCTCTCCCAAAACAACAAGACTCCTCTCGTGCTACCGTCGACGCTTTGAGCAAAACAGACGTCGATTGGGCCTAGTACGGTGGGACCTTACATCCCTACGAAACCACACACTCAACAGTCTTCTAGAAGACCACAATAGACACTGGAAATCTCTTATCACCACAACAGAACAACACCGGATCAAATCTCAAGAGTTTTGGAACTGAATCCGAAAACTTAAAGGAATACTAAAAACAGACTTTAATGGGCTAAATGACGACAACACTACACCATAACCCACAAGACATTGCCAATATTTTTCAAAAACACTGGGAAGGTATCTTTCACCCTCACCCCCCTCACCCTCTGGCGTACGAAAACACTCAAATTGTCACACAACATATACAAAACAGACCCAGTCACTTCTACCGAGAACAGATCATACATTTCTAATCGCTTTCACACGACCACTTTCTCACAACTCCAATAAGATCAAGCGAGGTCAAATTCCTCTTCCTAAGATCACCCAAAGTAGCTCCAGGTAACTCAGGCATTGGTTTCCAGCTACTTAAACATCTCCCTGACAACACTATCAGAGCCATCACCTTCCTCTTCAACGCGGCACTAGCCTCTGGCTATTTTCCCGCGGCCTTCAAAACTGCAGCAACCACAATGATACCTAAACCCAACAAATCCAACAGAGACCCAATGAACTACAGACCTATCAGCCCTACTTGAGTCCATTGGGAAGACATTTGAAAGAATCTTAAACAACAGACTTAGACAACACCTAACAAACTACTCTCACACAAACAGTTTGGCTTTCATCAACATCGCTCCACACAAGATGAACTCAACATCATTACTAACTACATAAGAAACAACACGCGGACACACAAAATGACCGCACTCGTCACAAAAGATGTTGAAAAATCCTTTGACACCGTGTGGCACGATGGATTGAGGTATAAACTAAACACCCAGTTCCAACTCCAACGACTCACCATTAAGCTTCTCTCTAACTATCTTAGCAACAGGAAAACCCAAATCAAATACAGAAACACTTACTCAAACTACTTCCTCCTTAATGCCGGTGTACCCCAAGGCTCCGTGCTGGCCCCCACTCTTTACACACTCTACACAAATGATCTTCCCAAACCTATACACCTGGACTCCATCACTCTCCAATATGCAGATGATGTTACACAGCTAATCACAGCCAGAGCCCTCACACACTTAATCAATAGAACCCAACAGGAAATTGACTACGTTTCGCTCTGGGAGTTAAAATGGAGGATCAAAACAAATCCTGCAAAATCCAACATATCCTACTTTAATGTACGACAGAGATACAACATAACTAATGTCTACCTACACTCCCGTATACACCTACATTTACCCATTCCCATCTCAAACTCCAACACTGTCCTAGGCCTAAACTATGATGTACACCTAAGAATGAACCGACATATACAGTCCAGAGCAGCTACTGCGAGCGGGGAGCTCGCAAAATTGTATAGATTCAGAGAGGCGCAATTCAAAACCAAATTGCACCTCTACAAAGCATTAATACGACCACTTATCACTTATGCCCCATCAGCTCTCGAGCTCGGAGCCAAATCCAACATCCGTGCACTCCAAATCATTCAGAACAAAGCTCTACGTTGGGTTTTTAACATCAAATGGCACGAGTTCATCAGGAACACAGAACTTCACGAGAGAGCATGAATCCCTCCTCTAAACATCTACTGGAGGAAATTGTTTGAAAGACAAGTAGAGCGATTTCAACTACATCATACTCACTGGATTGATTACTTGAACAATCTCCTGGGAATAGACCACCCAGGTAACATGTTTAATATACAACCTGGACAACATCCACGGTCAATATATTAAAAAACTAAAAACCTCTATGGATCTTGCTGCTAAGTCCGTGAGGGGAACGCCTTGGTAAAATCAGAGTCCATCGGCCAGAGATGCGATCCATCTCCTCCTATATCCCTTATAAAAAAAAAAATAAGATAGAATACAAAAAAATAAAATAGAATAAGATAAAGTGATAAAAAAGATAAATAAACGAATAACTAAAGTAAAACCTTGCCCTCCACTCATCATCGCCGCTCTTCTTAACTTATTTTTCCAATGCGAGCTGGGTTAAGCCCTGGCCCTTTTCCTCCCTCTAAAATTCACTTCCTCTAACAATTCTTGCTCTTTCCCCTCCTCTCTTTTCCCGCCCCTTCTTGGAAGGGACTTTTCTATTATCATCATCATCATCATCAGAAAGAGATGGAGTGAGTATTTTGAAGGTTTGTTGAATGTGTTTGATGTTAGAGTGGCAGATATAGGGTGTTTTGGTCGAGGTGGTGTGCAAAGTGAGAGGGTTAGCGAGAATGATTTGGTAAACAGAGAAGAGGTAGTAAAAGCTTTGCAGACGATGAAAGCCGGCAAGGCAGCGGGTTTAGATGGCATTGCAGTGGAATTTATCAAAAAAAGGGGAGACTGTTTTGTTGACTGGTTGGTAAGGTTATTTAATGTATGTATCGCTCATGTTGAGGTACCTGAGGATTGGCGGAATGCTTGCAGAGTGCCTTTGTACAAAGGCAAAGGGGATAAGAGTGAGTGCTCAAATTACAGTGTTATAAGTTTGTTGAGTATTCCTGGGAAATCATATAGAAAGGTATTGATTGAGAGGGTGAAGGCATGTACAGAGCATCAAATTGGGGAAGATCAGTGTTGTTTCAGAAGTGGTAGAGTATGTGTGGATCAGGTGTTTCTTTGAAGAATGTATGTGAGAAATTCTTAGAAAAGCAAATGGATTTGTATGTAGCGTTTTTGGATCTGGAGAAGGCATATGACAGAGTTGATAGATATGCTCTGTGGAAGGTATTAAGAATATATGGTGTGGGGGCAAGTTGTAACAAGCAGTGAAAAGTTTTTTTTATCGAGGATGTAAGGCATGTGTACGTGTAGGAAGAGAGGAAACTGATTGGTTCTCCTTGAATGTTGGTTTGCGGCAAGGGTGTGTGATGTCTCCATGGTTGTTTAATGTTTATGGCTGGGGTTGCTAGGGAGGTGAATTCAAGAGTTTTGGAAAGAGGGGCAAGTATGCAATCTGTTGTGGATGAGAGAGCTTGGGAAGTGAGTCAGTTGTTCGCTGATGATACAGCGCTGGTGGCTGATTCGTATGAGAAACTGCAGAAGCTGGTGACTGAGTTTGGTAAAGTGTGTGAAAGAAGAAAGCTAAGAGTAAATGTGAATAAGAGCAAGGTTATTAGATACGGTAGGGTTGAATGAAAGCGGAAGTGAATCAGAGGATGGTGGAGTGGTCGAAATTTCTGGGAGCATTGAAGACTCCATGGAAGTCGAGAACATTATCTCAGAAAGCAAAAATGGGTATATCTGAAGGAATAATTGTTCCAACAATGTTATATGGTTGCGAGGCGTGGGCTATAGATAGGGTTGTGCGGAGGAGGGTGGATGTGCTGGAAATGAGATGTTTGAGGACAATATGTGGTGTGACGTGGTTCGATCGGGTAATAATAGGGTAAAAGAGATGTTGGGTAGTAAAAAGTGTGGTTGAGAGAGCAGAAGAGGGTGTTTAGTCACATGGTTTGGTCACATGGAGAGAATGAGTGAGGAAAGATTGACTAAGAGGATATATGTGTCAGAAGTGGAGGGAACGAGGAGAAGTGGGAGACCAAATTGGAGATGGAAAGATGTAGTGAAAAAGATTTTGAGTGATCGGAGTCTGAACATGCAGGATGGTGAAAAGCGTGCAAGGAATAGAGTGAATTGGATGTGGTATGCCGGGGTCGACGTGCTGTCAATGGATTGAACCAGGGCATGTGAAGCGTCTGGCGTAAACCATGGAAATTTCTGTGGGGCCTGGATGTTGAAAGGGAGATGTGGTTTCAGTGCATTATACATGACAGCTAGAGACTGAGTGTGAACGAATATGGCTTTTGTCTCTTTCCCTAGCGCTTTTCCTCGCGCACATGCGAAGTTGTTATTTGATGTGTGGCAGGGTGGCGATAGGAATGATTAAAGGCAGAAAGTATAAATTATGTATATATGTATATATGAATATGTCTGTATGTGTATATATATGTATACGTTGAGATGTATAAGCATGTATATTTGTGTGTGTGGACGTGTATTTATATATATGTGTATGTGGGTGGGTTTGGCCATTCTTTTGTCTGTTTCCTTGCGTTCTCTCGCTAATGTGGGAGACAGCGACAAAGAAGGGACAGAGAAGGGGGCCAGGTGAGGATATTCCATCAAAGGTCCAATCCTCTGTTCTTGGCGCAACCTCGCTAATGCGGGAGATGGCGAATAGTATGAAAGATATATATATTTTTTTTTTTATTTTTTTTTTATTATACTTTGTCGCTGTCTCCCGCGTTTGCGAGGTAGCGCAAGGAAACAGACGAAAGAAATGGCCCAACCCCCCCCCCCCCATACACATGTATATACATACGTCCACACACGCAAATATACATACCTACACAGCTTTCCATGGTTTACCCCAGACGCTTCACATGCCTTGATTCAATCCACTGACAGCACGTCAACCCCGGTATACCACATCGCTCCAATTCACTCTATTTCTTGCCCTCCTTTCACCCTCCTGCATGTTCAGGCCCCGATCACACAAAATCTTTTTCACTCCATCTTTCCACCTCCAATTTGGTCTCCCTCTTCTCCTCGTTCCCTCCACCTCCGACACATATATCCTCTTGGTCAATCTTTCCTCACTCATCCTCTCCATGTGCCCAAACCACTTCAAAACACCCTCTTCTGCTCTCTCAACCACGCTCTTTTTATTTCCACACATCTCTCTTACCCTTACGTTACTCACTCGATCAAACCACCTCACACCACACATTGTCCTCAAACATCTCATTTCCAGCACATCCATCCTCCTGCGCACAACTCTATCCATAGCCCACGCCTCGCAACCATACAACATTGTTGGAACCACTATTCCTTCAAACATACCCATTTTTGCTTTCCGAGATAATGTTCTCGACTTCCACACATTCTTCAAGGCCCCCAGAATTTTCGCCCCCTCCCCCACCCTATGATCCACTTCCGCTTCCATGGTTCCATCCGCTGCCAGATCCACTCCCAGATATCTAAAACACTTCACTTCCTCCAGTTTTTCTCCATTCAAACTCACCTCCCAATTGACTTGACCCTCAACCCTACTGTACCTAATAACCTTGCTCTTATTCACATTTACTCTTAACTTTCTTCTTCCACACACTTTACCAAACTCAGTCACCAGCTTCTGCAGTTTCTCACATGAATCAGCCACCAGCGCTGTATCATCAGCGAACAACAACTGACTCACTTCCCAAGCTCTCTCATCCCCAACAGACTTCATACTTGCCCCTCTTTCCAAAACTCTTGCATTTACCTCCCTAACAACCCCATCCATAAACAAATTAAACAACCATGGAGACATCACACACCCCTGCCGCAAACCTACATTCACTGAGAACCAATCACTTTCCTCTCTTCCTACACGTACACATGCCTTACATCCTCGATAAAAACTTTTCACTGCTTCTAACAACTTTCCTCCCACACCATATATTCTTAATACCTTCCACAGAGCATCTCTATCAACTCTATCATATGCCTTCTCCAGATCCATAAATGCTACATACAAATCCATTTGCTTTTCTAAGTATTTCTCACATACATTCTTCAAAGCAAACACCTGATCCACACATCCTCTACCACTTCTGAAACCACACTGCTCTTCACCAATCTGATGCTCTGTACATGCCTTCACCCTCTCAATCAATACCCTCCCATATAATTTACCAGGAATACTCAACAAACTTATACCTCTGTAATTTGAGCACTCACTCTTATCCCCTTTGCCTTTGTACAATGGCACTATGCACGCATATATATATATATATATATATATATATATATATATATATATATATATATATATATATATATATATATATATATATATATATATATATCGTATCTTTATGCTAGAGACCACATGAGCTGCGATGGTATTGATGTTGGTGATACAGACTTACTTGCCATTAAGAATCTATATTCATTTCATGCTGATCTTGTGATATACCCTTTATGATAATTCCTCATGATATAAAAATGATGCAACCAATTATACTGTGTACAGCAACATAAGGTTTTATGAGTCCTCTTCTGTATTGGACAATTGATGACCGTCCTTTGCAACTGAAGGATATGAGACCTGTTGACATAGATGACTGGCAGTAGTGCAATATTATCCTTAGTAGATATAATGAAGGTCATTAGCTTCTCATACATTGAACTTTAAGCTTTATGAATTCGTTGAATTGATAAAGCAAACCTGAGAGTCTGATGCACCTCATGGGTACATTGTCATATCATCTGACCCATGTAATTAATGTTAAATGAAATAGACAATGAGGCAGGCATATCAAGGGAAGATAAATTGGCAAATAGACGCCTACACATAAACACACAACCAGCCTCCATAGTGTTGTGTCTAGTGCTGGACCAACGATATTCCGGGGCCCGAATACTGGTCTTAGACAGAGCAGCCGCCTCATACCCAGTGTGGGTTAGTACGACCAGGTATGTGCACCAGGTGTATGCTTTGTTAAATTTTAATGAATATATGTATATGAATACTTGCATGGAAACAGTCACGACTGGGTGCAGAGGACTGGTGCCTAGGTCATCAAAATGACAGTGTAGTGAACTAAACTGCTTGGCCACCACAAGAGCTGTCCACCTCTGACCGGCTTATGGCCCAATGAGTTCGAATGAATGAATGAATGTTGATAGAAAAATCCCTTCCAAGGAAGAGGAGAAGGGGAAAGAGCAAGAGATGTTAGAGGAAGTGAATTTCAGTTGGAGGAAATGAGCCAGGGCTCAACCCAGCGTGAATCGGGCAATGGGGAAAGCTAGGACAGAGCTGAGGAGTGAAGGGCGAAGGAGGTTTCTTTTTTTTTTTTTTTTAAGTGTATAAGAGATGGATCGTATCTCTGACAGACAGACACTGATATTGCCAAGATGTTCCCAACACGGATTTAGTTGTAAGATCTATAGTATTTTGTAGTTTTTAAATTCAAATATATGGGGACTGGATATTGTACAGGTTGAACATTGAACATGTGGTCTGGGTGATCTATTCCCAGAAGATTATTGAAGTAGTCAGTCCAGTAGGTATGGTGTATTTCAAATCGCTCTACTTATTTTTCGTACAGTTTCCTTCAATAAATGTTTAGTGGAGGCAATCGCACTCTCTCGTGGAGTTCCGCATTCCTGATGAACTCGTGCCATTTGGTGTTGAAGACCCAACGTAGAGTATTATTCTGAATCATTTGGAGGGCGTGGGTGTTGGATTTGGCTCCGAGTTCAAGAGCTGAAGGAGCGTAGGTGATAAGTGGTCGAATTGATGCTTTATAGAGATGCAAATTGGTTTTGAATTGCTCCTCTCTAAATCTTTACAATTTCGCGAGTTCCGCTCTCACAATAGCCGCTATAGATTGAATGTGATGGTTCATCCGTATTTGAACATCATAATTTTGGCTCAGTACAGTGTTGGTATGTGAGATCGGTATGGGTAAATGACGGTATATACGGGAGTGTAAGTAGACATTACTTATGTTGTATCTCTGACTTACGTTAAAGTAGGATATGTTGGATTTTGCAGGATTTGACTTAATCCTCCATTTCCAATTCCCAGAGTGAAACGTGGTCAATTTCCTCTAGAGTTCTACGGGTCAAGTGTGCGTGGGTTCTGGCTCTAATCAGTTGGGTAGCGTCATCTGCATATTGGAGAATGATGGAGTCCGAGTGTGTAGGATTGGGAAGATCATTTGGGTAGTGTGTAAAGAGTGGGGGCCAGCACGGAGCCTTGAGGTACACCAGCGTTGAGGGGGAAGTAGTTTGAGTAAGAGTCTCTGTATTTGATTCGGGTTTTTCTGTTGCTAAGATTATTAGAAAGAAGTCTAATGGTGGGTCGTGGGAATTGAAATTGGGTGCTTACTTTGTACCTCAAGCCATCATGCCAAACGGTGTCAAAGGGTTTCTTAACATCTTTTGTATGTCCGCGTGTTGATTTTTATGTAGTTGGTGATTATGTTAAGTTCATCTTGTGTGGAGTGATGTCGAAAGCCAAATTGTTTGTGTGAGAGTAGGTTGTTGTTCGTTAGGTGTTGTCTGAGTCTGTTGTTTAAGATTCTTTCAAATGTCTTCCAGATGGACCCAAGTAAGCTAATGGGTCTGTAGTTAATTGGGTCTCTGTTTGATTTATTGGTGGTCGTTGCTGTTTTGAAATTCGCTGGGATTTAGCCTGAGGTTAGTGCTGCGTTGAAGAAGGAGGTTATGGCTCTGATAGTGTTGTCAGGGAGGTGGGTAAGTAGTTGGTAACCAATGCCTGAGATACCTGGGGCTACTTTAGAGGATTTCAGTAGAGGAATATGACCTCGCTCGATCTTATGGGAATTGTGAGTAGGTGGTCGTCTGAAAGGAATTGCAGGTGTATGATTTGTTCTGGGTAAAAGTGACTGGGTCAGTTTGTACATATTTTGTGACAATTTCAGTGTTTTCGTACGCTAGAGGATGTAGGGGATGTGGGTGAAAGATACCCTCCCAGTATTTTTGTAAGATGTTGGCGATGTCTTATGGGTTATGATGTTGATTGTTATCATTTAGTCCATTAAATCTCTTTTGGGTATTCCTTTGAGTTTTCGGATTCGGCTCTAAAACTCCTGAGCGGATCTGATTCGGTGTTCTCCTGCTGTGGTGATTAAAAATTTCCAGTGTCTATTGTGGTCTTCTTTGAGGCTGTTGAGTGCGTGGTTTCGTAGGGAGGTGAGGTCCCGCCGTACTAGACCCAATCGAAGTCTGTAATGCTCAAACCGTCGACGGTAGTTCGAGAGGAGTCTTGTTGTTTTGGGAGATGGAAAGGTGTATCTTGTGGTAAATGGGGATTTTGGGACAGATGCGTCAGCTGCGTGTGTGATTGTTTGGTGTATATAATCTATTTCTGTGTCTATTAGTGTTCTTGGGTGATTTTCCTAGTTTGTGGTGTAAGTGAAATTAGAAAGAGTGTCTTTGAAGTTGCCCTATTCTGCTTTTTTTGTAGTGGTAGTGTGAGGGTGGTGCGACGGGGATAAGGTTAGATGAGAGGTGAAGAAAGAGAAGGATGTGGTCGGAAACACACAGTGGTCCTGGAGACAAAAAGTAATGAAGATAATTACTGGCTCTGTTGGAGAAGACAAGGTCGGGTCTGCCCTTTCCGCCTGGGCCAGTGAAGATGGTATGGAAGAAAGGTCCTAGGAAGTTGAGACGTTTGAAGGAGCACAAAGCGAGTAGGTCATCACCGTGAGAATTGTTTCTGTTGTGGCGGAAGGTTCTGTGTTGGGCGTTGAGGTCAGCTACAAGGTAGACTGGGATATGAGTGTGACTGAATACTGTCCAAAGATCGTGGAGTGGAATGTTAGTGTTGGGTCGAGAGTATGTAGTGAAGAAGATAATGAAGCCATGTATTGTGTTTACTGCTAGAAAGTGTTCGAAACGCCATGAAGTGGTTATTATTCGTGTTCGACAGTATTGCCTGTAAGAATGGCGACTCCCTCGTGTCTACCGTCTGAAGACTGTCGGGATGTATATCCGTAGTGTCTAATTCTACACCCATTAGTGATGCATGTGCTGTTAACTATCAAAACATTGGGTCTTTTCTCTTCGAGGAGAGTGGCAACCAGATGACGGCCATTGTGGTAGATGAGCACATTAAACTGCAAGATTTTTGCATTTTACGATTTTGGGAAGTTTATCGTTCTTTTGATTCTGTGGTCGATGACTGCCATTGGCATTCCGTTGAGGGTCTTCATGTGAACTTCGGTGGAGGTTTGTCTGGTCTTGGGTCGGCAACTTCGTGGGAGGGGTTAGGGAGGGGGAGAGTCATTGTCGACGAGTCGAATGTCGACGTTGTAAGCAGGTAGGTTGTCTGGTGAGTCGGCAGGGTCAGGTTCTGTTGCTCCTCTAGGAGGGTTAGGTGCGAGACGAGGGGAGGTGGAGGGGAAGGAGGGGGGGTGGAGGGGAGGGATTGGGAAGTGGAGGTTCGGGACGGACGGTTTTAGGGGAAGCGGAAGTTGTGATGGTGAGTGTGGAAGAGGAACTGGTAAGTGGAGAAATGGATGGGTTATTGGTGTTGAGTTAAGGGGTGGTGGATGGAGTTGTGTTAGGGTTGCGGGGGAGGTATTGGGAGGGTGACAGGTAGTCTTGCTGGGGGAGAGTTTGAAGTGTTACTGGAAGTATCTTGGGACATATTTGCGTTAGGGGTCAGGGAGACGTGTGACTGGAGCCTGGGAAGGATGGCTGATGGCGGGGAGGTGAGGAGTTCGGGTGGAGTTAAGTACATTGGGCAGGTTGATGTGTGCTGGCATCAAGTCGAAAATCCTGACAAATTCAGTCTTGTCTTCCTTGCTCAAGAGCAGTGCTTTGAGGTAGCACGCATGCATCCTTCCTTGTAGGGTGAGGAGGTCGGAGGAGTTTGTGGTTGGGATAGGAGAAGCTTGGGTGGCAGACGGAGGTGCTGCAGCAACTGTTGCGTAGAGGTGAGGGTTTGTAGAAGGGGACGAGCTGGAGGTTTTCAGAGATTGTCGCGCCGAGCGGAGTTGCTCATACTTCATTGGCATTGCCCAGATACAGCAACGTGTTGACCTTTACAATTAACACAGGTTGCTGCCTGAGATTTACACTCACGAAAACCGTGATCAATTTCCGCACACTGACTGCATGTCTGGCGCTGAGCTTTGCAGCTCTTAGTCTCGTGTCCGTATTGTAGACATTCAAAACCTTGTATATCGAGGTACTGGTCGGGTTTGTGGCATTTGGCAGGCACTGAGATCGTGGGAAGCAAGATTCCCCGGGAGTGTAGGCGATCTGTCTCGGTCGAGTTAGAGCATTGTATTTTAAGTGATCTTGAAGTGTTCAGTTTGAAAACGTTGATGACATTAATGTGACTGTTTTCTTGATTTATGGCTTCAGTTATCTCTATGGGGTTAAGGGACAAGATAGATGCATCAATATTATTAGCACTATCGATGCATCTAGCTTGAAGGGGATGGTCGTAAGCTAGGATAGGATCTCACCTGGATCGCTATCCTTGCTTAAGCATGTTTTATAAAGATATTTATTAGTAGGGAATTGAATAACCCTACTGGATCGGACCTCGGTGGTCTCAAATACAGTCGTTAGTAATTCGAACGTGTAAAGGGGGGGATTTTCGGTTTTAATCAATTTGAAACGACTGTCAGGAGGCATGATGGCATCAATGTCCTAATGCCGAGGAAACGTAGGTGAGGGACCACAACCCCACTCCAGGGAGGGCCCTGCACTATCACAGGGTAACCCAGGATGCTCGGCGGGAGTGGTAAGAATGTGAGGGTCTCAACCCCGTTAGGTGAGAACAGGTCCACACCAAGCCTCCGCTCCTCAGGAAGTAATTTTCCTGAATGGGGCGGGGAAGCTGGGGTAGAAATTGTTCAAGCTTAGCGGTCGAGAGCTGTTGGATGATGGATGGTAAAAAAGATAGCAAAAAGCACGAGAGAAATGGACTGGAGGCAACGTAGGGTGGAGAGTGAGTTGGCTTTATATCCCACACTCTAGCCAAGGTCAGTCTCTCTCTGGTGTTCACTCGCAAAGCATCTCATGGTGTCACGGACGGCAGTTGCGGACTGACAGGGTGAGCTACACTGTGGTATAAACGTGTTATGGTGATACAGAAGACTGCAGCATGGAGGGATAACCAGGGCCATATTCTCCGTGCAGCGAAACCTCCTCAAACAGTTTTGACAACAGGACACAGAAGGTCAGAAATACAAGAAAAACCCTTCAAATGTCCTGAGTGTCAGAAAAAGCTTTACGAAACATGTCTATCTTCATAGGCACATGAAATTACATACTTTTGAGAAGACATATCAGTGTCAAGAATGCCAGAGTACCTTCTCCCGTAAGAACAACTTAGTGTTGCACAAAAGTGTTGGACAAAAGCAATATCAGTGTTCAGAGTGTCAAAAATATTTTTCTTAAAAAATGTGATTTAAAGAAACACTTGAAAGTCCATACTGGTGAGAACCCATACCAATGTTCAGAATGTCAAAAAAAGTTTTTCTTTTAAAAGTAGATTAGTGACACACCTGAGAGTTTACACGGGGAGAAGCCATACCGATGTTCAGAATGTCAAAAAAGTATTTCTCAGAAAAGTAGTTTAGTGACACACCTGAGAATTCACACGGGCGAGATGCCATACCAATGTTCAGAATGTCAAAAAAGTTTTTCTTTTAAAAGTGGGTTAGTGGCACACCTGAGAGGTCACACGGGCGAGAAGCCATACCGATGTTCAGAATGTCAAAAAAGTTTTTCTTTTAAAAGTAATTTAGTGACACATCTGAGAGCTCACACGGGCGAGATGCCATACCAATGTTCAGAATGTCAAAAAGGTTTTTCTTTTAAAAGTAGGTTAGTGACACACATTAGAGTTCACACGGGCGAGAAACCATACCAATGTTCAGAATGTCAAAAAGGTTTTTCTTTTAAAAGTAGGTTAGTGACACACATTAGAGTTCACACGGGCGAGAAGCCATACCAATGTTCAGAATGTCAAAAAACTTTTTCTCAGAAAAGTAAATTAGTGAGACACCTGAGAGTTCACACGGGTGAGATGCCATACCAATGTTCAGAATGTCAAAAAGTTTTTCTTTTAAAAGTGATTTAATGAGACACCTGAGAGTTCACACGGGCGAGAAGCCATACCAATGTTCAGAATGTCAAAAATCTTTTTCTCGGAAAAGTATATTAGTGGAACACCTGAGAGTTCACACGGGCGAAATGCCATACCAATGTTCAGAATCTCTAAAACACTTCTGTCGAAAAGGTAATTTAGTGAAACACCTGAGAGTTCACACAGGGGAGAAGCCGTACCAATGTTCAGAATGTCAAAAAAGTTTTTCACAGAAAAGTATATTAGTGGAACACCTGAGAGTTCACACGGGCGAGATGCCATACCAATGTTCAGAATGTCAAAAAACTTTTTCTCAGAAAAGTAAATTAGTGAGACACCTGAGAGTTCACACGGGTGAGATGCCATACCAATGTTCAGAATGTCAAAAAGTTTTTCTTTTAAAAGTGATTTAATGAGACACCTGAGAGTTCACACGGGCGAGAAGCCATACCAATGTTCAGAATGTCAAAGATCTTTTTCTCGGAAAAGTATATTAGTGGAACACCTGAGAGTTCACACGGGCGAAATGCCATACCAATGTTCAGAATCTCTAAAACACTTCTGTCGAAAAGGTAATTTAGTGAAACACCTGAGAGTTCACACAGGGGAGAAGCCGTACCAATGTTCAGAATGTCAAAAAAGTTTTTCACAGAAAAGTATATTAGTGGAACACCTGAGAGTTCACACGGGCGAGAAGCCATACCAATGTTCAGAATGTCCAAAAACTTTTTCTCAGAAAAGGATATTAGTGGAACACCTGAGAGTTCACACAAGGGAAATGCCATATAAATGTTCAGAATGTCTAAAACACTTCTCTCGAGAAGGTAATTTAGTAAGACACCTGAGAGTTCACACAGGCGAAAAGCCGTACCAATGTTCAGAATGTCAAAAGAGTTTTTCTCTGAAAGGCAATTTAGTGAGACACCTGAGAGTTCACACGGGCGAGAAGCCATACCAATGTTCAGTATGTCAAAAAACTTTTTCTCAGAAAAGTAAATTAGTGAGTCACCTGAGAGTTCACACAGGCTAGATGCCATACCAATGTTCAGAATGTCAAAAAAATTTTTCTTTTAAAAGTAATTTATTGAGACACCTGAGACTTCACACAGGCGAGAAGCCATACCAATGTTCAGAATGTCAAAAACAGTTCTATAACAGAGGTAATTTAGTAAAACGTCTGAGAGTTCACACAACCGAGAAGCCAAACAAGTAAAAAGAATATCAAAAAACCTTTTCTGGTATAAGTACTTCAGTGACACATCGAGAGGTTACACAAGCGAGGAACCATAATAGTGTTCAGAATGTCAAGAAACTCTCCCTGGTAAAAGTGCTTTAGTCAGACACCTGAGAATTCACAAGGCAAGAAGCCATACCGGTGTTCAGAATGTCAAAAACAATTTTCTCAAAGAGGTGATTAAGGAAGACATCGGAGAGTTCACACAGGGTAGAAACCATGCTTATGTTCAGAATGTCCTAAATGTTTCTCCCGAAAAAGCAGTATAGTAAAACGCAAGGTAGTTGAACGCATCCCAGATCTCATGGGGTGAGAAGAACCGGCCACGACCCGCGTGTGCTGGAGCGACTCATGACGTCACACCCTTATTGACCAAGATCACAGAGGACCCCACCAGGGAGGTCAGGCGCCAAACAGGAGAAACCCCACACTGATAAACAAATGATATTGTTTCATCTCTGGTATTATACTAGTATTTTTGTAAAATGATATTACTATATATATTTATATATCTTCTTTTTCTTTCTTTCAAACTATTCGCCATTTCCCGCATTAGCGAGGTAGCGTTAAGAACAGATGACTGGGCCTTTGAGGGACTACCCTCACCTGGCCCAATTCTCTGTTCCTTCTTTTGGAAAAAAAAAAGAAAAAAAAAAAAATGAGAGGGGAGGATTTCCAGCCCCCCGCTCCCTCCCCTTTTAGTCGCCTTCTACGACACGCAGGGAATACGTGGGAAGTATATATATATATATATATATATATATATATATATATATATATATATATATATATATATATATATATATATATATATATATATAATTGTATATATATATATATATATATATATATATATATATATATATACATTTCTTTTTTTGCTTTGTCGCTGTCTCCCGCGTTTGCGAGGTAGCGCAAGGAAACAGGCAAAAGAAATGGCCCAACCCACCCCCATACACATGTATATACATACGTCCACACACGCAAATATACATACATACACAGCTATCCATGGTTTACCCCAAACGCTTCACATGCCCTGATTCAATCCACTGACAGCACGTCAACCCGGTATACCACATCGATCCAATTCACTCTATTCCTTGCCCTCCTTTCACCTTTCTGCATGTTCAGGCCCCGATCACACAAAATCTTTTTTACTCCATCTTTCCACCTCCAATTTGGTCTCCCACTTCTCCTCGTTCCCTCCACCTCCGACACATATATCTTCTTGGTCAATCTTTCCTCACTCATTTTCTCCATGTGCCCAAACCATTTCAAAACACCCTCTTCTGCTCTCTCAACCACGCTCTTTTTATTTCCACAGATCTCTCTTACCCTGACGTTACTTACTTGATCAAACCACCTCACACCACACATTGTCCTCAAACATATCCTTTCCAGCACATCCATCGTCCTGCGCACAACTCTATCCATAGCCCACGCCTCGCAACCATACAACATTGTTGTAACCACTATTCCTTCAAACATACCCATTTTTGCTTTCCGAGATAATGTTCTCGACTTCCACACATTCTTCAAGGATGTAAGGCATGTGTACGTGTAGGAAGAGAGGAAAGGGATTGGATCTCAGTGAATGTAGGTTTGCAGCAGGGGTATATATATATATTTTTATATATATATATATATATATATATATTTTTTTTTTTTTTTTTCTTTTGTACTTTGTCGCTGTCTCCCGCGTTTGCGAGGTAGCGCAAGGAAACAGACGAAAGAAATGGCCCAACCCCCCCCATACACATGTACATACACACGTCCACACACGGAAATATACATACCTACACAGCTTTCCATGGTTTACCCCGGACGCTTCACATGCCTTGATTCAATCCACTGACAGCACGTCAACCCCTGTATACCACATCGCTCCAATTCACTCTATTCCTTGCCCTCCTTTCACCCTCCTGCATGTTCAGGCCCCGATCACACAAAATCCTTTTCACTCCATCTTTCCACCTCCAATTTGGTCTCCCTCTTCTCCTCGTTCCCTCCACCTCCGACACATATATCCTCTTGGTCAATCTTTCCTCACTCATTCTCTCCATGTGCCCAAACCATTTCAAAACACCCTCTTCTGCTCTCTCAACCACGCTCTTTTTATTTCCACACATCTCTCTTACCCTTACGTTACTTACTCGATCAAACCACCTCACACCACACATTGTCCTCAAACATCTCATTTCCAGCACATCCATCCTCCTGCGCACAACTCTATCCATAGCCCACGCCTCGCAGCCATACAACATTGTTGGAACTACTATTCCTTCAAACATACCCATTTTTGCTTTCCGGGATAATGTTCTCGACTTCCACACATTTTTCAAGGCTCCCAAAATTTTCGCCCCCTCCCCCACCCAATGATCCACTTCCGCTTCCATGGTTCCATCCGCTGATAGATCCACTCCCAGATATCTAAAACACTTCACTTCCTCCAGTTTTTCACCATTCAAACTCACCTCCCAATTGACTTGACCCTCAACCCTACTGTACCTAATAACCTTGCTCTTATTCACATTTACTCTTAACTTTCTTCTTCCACACACTTTACCAAACTCCGTCACCAGCTTCTGCAGTTTCTCACATGAATCCGCCACCAGCGCTGTATCATCAGCGAACAACAACTGACTCACTTCCCAAGCTCTTTCATCCCCAACAGACTTCATACTTGCCCCTCTTTCCAAGACTCTTGCATTTACCTCCCTAACAACCCCATCCATAAACAAATTAAACAACCATGGAGACATCACACACCCCTGCCGCAAACCTACATTCACTGAGAACCAATCACTTTCCTCTCTTCCTACACGTACACATGCCTTACATCCTCGATAAAAACTTTTCACTGCTTCTAACAACTTTCCTCCCACACCATATATTCTTAATACCTTCCACAGAGCATCTCTATCAACTCTATCATATGCCTTCTCCAGATCCATAAATGCTACATACAAATCCATTTGCTTTTCTAAGTATTTCTCACATACATTCTTCAAAGCAAACACCTGATCCACACATCCTCTACCACTTCTGAAACCGCACTGCTCTTCCCCAATCTGATGCTCTGTACATGCCTTCACCCTCTCAATCAATACCCTCCCATATAATTTACCAGGAATACTCAACAAACTTATACCTCTGTAATTTGAGCACTCACTCTTATCCCCTTTGCCTTTGTACAATGGCACTATGCACGCATTCCGCCAATCCTCAGGCACCTCACCATGAGTCATACATACATTAAATAACCTTACCAACCAGTCAACAATACAGTCACCCCCTTTTTTAATAAATTCCACTGCAATACCATCCAAACCTGCTGCCTTGCCGGCTTTCATCTTCCGCAAAGCTTTTACTACCTCTTCTCTGTTTATATATATATATATATATATATATATATATATATATATATATATATATATATATATATATATATATATGGGGGAGGAATGGGATGTATTTAGGGAATCAGTGATGGATTGCGCAAAAGATGCTTGTGGCATGAGAAGAGTGGGAGGTGGGTTGATTAGAAAGCGTAGTGAGTGGTGGGATGAAGTAAGCGTATTAGTGAAAGAGAAGAGAGAGGCATTTGGACGATTTTTGCAGGGAAAAAATGCAATTGAGTGGGAGATGTATAAAAGAAAGAGACAGGAGGTCAAGAGAAAGGTGCAAGAGGTGAAAAAAAGGGCAAATGAGAGTTGGGGTCAGAGAGTATCATTAAATTTTAGGGAGAATAAAAAGATGTTCTGGAAGGAGGTAAATAAAGTGCATAAGACAAGGGAGCAAATGGGAACTTCAGTGAAGGGCGCAAATGGGGAGGTGATAACAAGTAGTGGTGATGTGAGAAGGAGATGGAGTGAGTATTTTGAAGGTTTGTTGAATGTGTTTGATGATAGAGTGGCAGATATAGGGTGTTTTGGTCGAGGTGGTGTTCAAAGTGAGAGGGTTAGGGAAAATAATTTGGTAAACAGAGAAGAGGTGGTGAAAGCTTTGCGGAAGATGGTATTGCAGTGGAATTTATTAAAAAAGGGGTGACTGTATTGTTGACTGGTTGGTAACGTTATTTAATGTATGTATGACTCATGGTGAGGTGCCTGAGGATTGGCGGAATGCGTGCATAGTGCCATTGTACAAAGGCAAAGGGGATAAGAGTGAGTGCTCAAATTACAGAGGTATAAGGTTTGTTGAGTATTCCTGGTAAATTATATGGGAGGGTATTGATTGAGAGGGTGAAGGCATGTACAGAGCATCAGATTGGGGAAGAGCAGTGTGGTTTCAGAAGTGGTAGAGGATGTGTGGATCAGGTGTTTGCTTTGAAGAATGTATGTGAGAAATACTTAGAAAAGCAAATGGATTTGTATGTAGCATTTATGGATCTGGAGAAGGCATATGATAAAGTTGATAGAGATGCTCTGTGGAAGGTATTAAGAATATATGGTGTGGGAGGAAAGTTGTTAGAAGCAGTGAAAAGTTTTTATCGAGGATGTAAGGCATGTGTACGTGTAGGAAGAGAGGAAAGTGATTGGTTCTCAGTGAATGTAGGTTTGCGGCAGGGGTGTGTGATGTCTCCATGGTTGTTTAATTTGTTTATGGATGGGGTTGTTAGGGAGGTAAATGCAAGAGTTTTGGAAAGAGGGGCAAGTATGAAGTCTGTTGGGGATGAAAGAGCTTGGGAAGTGAGTCAGTTGTTGTTCGCTGATGATACAGCGCTGGTGGCTGATTCATGTGAGAAACTGCAGAAGCTGGTGACTGAGTTTGGAAAAGTGTGTGGAAGAAGAAAGTTAAGAGTAAATGTGAATAAGAGCAAGGTTATTAGGTACAGTAGGGTTGAGGGTCAAGTCAATTGGGAGGTGAGTTTGAATGGAGAAAAACTGGAGGAAGTGAAGTGTTTTAGATATCTGGGAGTGGATCTGGCAGCGGATGGAACCATGGAAGCGGAAGTGGATCATAGGGTGGGGGCGGGGGCGAAAATCCTGGGGGCCTTGAAGAATGTGTGGAAGTCGAGAACATTATCTCGGAAAGCAAAAATGGGTATGTTTGAAGGAATAGTGGTTCCAACAATGTTGTATGGTTGCGAGGCGTGGGCTATGGATAGAGTTGTGCGCAGGAGGATGGATGTGCTGGAAATGAGTTGTTTGAGGACAATGTGTGGTGTGAGGTGGTTTGATCGAGTGAGTAACGTAAGGGTAAGAGAGATGTGTGGAAATAAAAAGAGCGTGGTTGAGAAAGCAGAAGAGGGTGTTTTGAAGTGGTTTGGGCACATGGAGAGGATGAGTGAGGAAAGATTGACCAAGAGGATATATGTGTCGGAGGTGTAGGGAACAAGGAGAAGAGGGAGACCAAATTGGAGGTGGAAAGATGGAGTGAAAAAGATTTTGTGTGATCGGGGCCTGAACATGCAGGAGGGTGAAAGGAGGGCAAGGAATAGAGTGAATTGGAGCGATGTGGTATACCGGGGTTGACGTGCTGTCAGTGGATTGAATCAAGGCATGTGAAGCGTCTGGGGTAAACCATGGAAAGCTGTGTAGGTATGTATATTTGCGTGTGTGGACGTATGTATATGCATGTGTATGGGGGGGGGTTGGGCCATTTCTTTCGTCTGTTTCCTTGCGCTACCTCGCAAACGCGGGAGACAGCGACAAAGTATAATAAATAAATAAAAATTAAAATGATGTACAAAATATCAACAGAGACAAATGTCAACATCTTTGCTCTTACTTCCAGTCTAAGCAGATCTCACCAAGTAAGAGAGTATCAGTGATGAGAAAGTGGCATCAGTGATTTTTCACGGACATCTTTGCTTACTAATTTACAAAATTGCAAGGCTTATGCATGCTGATTGATTTTTCATGTTTAATGATGATGTGGATTGAATCAGGGCATGTGAAGCGTCTGGGGTAAACCATTGAAGCTGTGTAGGTATGTATATTTGCGTGTGTGGACGTATGTATATTCATGTGTATGGGGGGTTGGGCATTTCTTTCGTCTGTTTCCTTGCGCTACCTCGCAAACGCGGGGGACAGCGACAAAGCAAAAAAAAAAAAAAATATATATATATATATATATTTTTTTTTTTTTTTTTTTTTTATACTTTGTCGCTGTCTCCGCGTTTGCGAGGTAGCGCAAGGAAACAGACAAAAGAAATGGCCCAACCCCCCCCCATACACATGTACATACACACGTCCACACACGCAAACATACATACCTACCAGCTTTCCATGGTTTACCCAGACGCTTCACATGCCTTGATTCAATCCACTGACAGCACGTCAACCCCTGTATACCACATCGCTCCAATTCACTCTATTCCTTGCCCTCCTTTCACCCTCCTGCATGTTCAGGCCCCGATCACACAAAATCTTTTTCACTCCATCTTTCCACCTCCAATTTGGTCTCCCTCTTCTCCTCGTTCCCTCCACCTCCGACACATATATCCTCTTGGTCAATCTTTCCTCACTCATTCTCTCCATGTGCCCAAACCATTTCAAAACACCCTCTTCTGCTCTCTCAACCACGCTCTTTTTATTTCCACACATCTCTCTTACCCTTACGTTACTTACTCGATCAAACCACCTCACACTACACATTTTCCTCAAACATCTCATTTCCAGCACGTCCATCCTCCTGCGCACAACTCTATCAATAGCCCACGCCTCGCAACCATACAACATTGTTGGAACCACTATTCCTTCAAACATACCCATTTTTGCTTTCCGAGATAATGTTCTCGACTTCCACACATTTTTCAAGGCTCCCAAAATTTTCGCCCCTCCCCCCACCCTATGATCCACTTCCGCTTCCATGGTTCCATCCGCTGACAGATCCACTCCCAGATATCTAAAACACTTCACTTCCTCCAGTTTTTCTCCATTCAAACTCACCTCCCAATTGACTTGACCCTCAACCCTACTGTACCTAATAACCTTGCTCTTATTCACATTTACTCTTAACTTTCTTCTTCCACACACTTTACCAAACTCAGTCACCAGCTTCTGCAGTTTCTCACATGAATCAGCCACCAGCGCTGTATCATCAGCGAACAACAACTGACTCACTTCCCAAGCTCTCTCATACCCAACAGACTTCATACTTGCCCCTCTTTCCAGGACTCTTGCATTTACCTCCCTAACAACCCCATCCATAAACAAATTAAACAACCATGGAGACATCACACACCCCTGCCGCAAACCTACATTCACTGAGAACCAATCACTTTCCTCTCTTCCTACACGTACACATGCCTTACATCCTCGATAAAAACTTTTCACTGCTTCTAACAACTTGCCTCCCACACCATATATTCTTAATACCTTCCACAGAGCATCTCTATCAACTCTATCATATGCCTTCTCCAGATCCATAAATGCTACATACAAATCCCATTTGCTTTTCTAAGTATTTCTCACATACATTCTTCAAAGCAAACACCTGATCCACACATCCTCTACCACTTCTGAAACCGCACTGCTCTTCCCCAATCTGATGCTCTGTACATGCCTTCACCCTCTCAATCAATACCCTCCCATATAATTTACCAGGAATACTCAACAAACTTATACCTCTGTAATTTGAGCACTCACTCTTATCCCCTTTGCCTTTGTACAATGGCACTATGCACGCATTCCGCCAATCCTCAGGCACCTCACCATGAGTCATACATACATTAAATAACCTTACCAACCAGTCAACAATACAGTCACCCCCTTTTTTAATAAATTCCACTGCAATACCATCCAAACCTGCTGCCTTGCCGGCTTTCATCTTCCGCAAAGCTTTTACTACCTCTTCTCTGTTTACCAAATCATTTTCCCTAACCCTCTCACTTTGCACACCCCTCGACCCAAAACACCCTATATCTGCCACTCTGTCATCAGACACATTCAACAAACCTTCAAAATACTCATTCCATCTCCTTCTCACATCACCACTACTTGTTATCACCTCCCCATTTACGCCTTCACTGAAGTTCCCATTTGCTCCCTTGTCTTACGCACCCTATTTACCTCCTTCCAGAACATCTTTTTATTCTCCCTAAAATTTACTGATAGTCTCTCACCCCAACTCTCATTTGCCCTTTTTTTCACCTCTTGCACCTTTCTCTTGACCTCCTGTCTCTTTCTTTTATACATCTCCCACTCAATTGCATTTTTTCCCTGCAAAAATCGTCCAAATGCCTCTCTCTTCTCTTTCACTAATACTCTTACTTCTTCATCCCACCACTCACTACCCTTTCTAAACAGCCCACCTCCCACTCTTCTCATGCCACAAGCATCTTTTGCGCAATCCATCACTGATTCCCTAAATACATCCCATTCCTCCCCCACTCCCCTTACTTCCATTGTTCTCACCTTTTTCCATTCTGTACACAGTCTCTCCTGGTACTTCCCCACACAGGTCTCCTTCCCAAGCTCACTTACTCTCACCACCTTCTTCACCCCAACATTCACTCCTCTTTTCTGAAAACCCATACTAATCTTCACCTTAGCCTCCACAAGATAATGATCAGACATCCCTCCAGTTGCACCTCTCAGCACATTAACATCCAAAAGTCTCTCTTTCGCACGCCTGTCAATTAACACGTAATCCAATAACGCTCTCTGGCCATCTCTCCTACTTAAATAAGTATACTTATGTATATCTCGCTTTTTAAACCAGGTATTCCCAATCATCAGTCCTTTTTCAGCACATAAATCTACAAGCTCTTCACCATTTCCATTTACAACACTGAACACCCATGCATACCAATTATTCCCTCAACTGCCACATTACTCACCTTTGCATTCAAATCACCCATCCTATAACCCGGTCTCGTGCATCAAAACCGCTAACACACTCATTCAGCTGCTCCCAAAACACTTGCCTCTCATGATCTTTCTTCTCATGCCCAGGTGCATATGCACCAATAATCACCCACCTCTCTCCATCAACTTTCAATTTTACCCATATTAATCGAGAATTTACTTTCTTACATTCTATCACATACTCCCACAACTCCTGTTTCAGGAGTATTGCTACTCCTTCCCTTGCTCTTGTCCTCTCACTAACCCTGACTTCACTCCCCAGACATTTCCAAACCACTCTTCCCCTTTACCTTGAGCTTCGTTTCACTCAGAGCCAAAACATCCAGGTTCCTTTCCTCAAACATACTACCTATCTCTCCTTTTTTCACATCTTGGTTACATCCACACACATTTAGGCACCCCACTCTGAGCCTTCGAGGAGGCTGAGCACTCCCCGCGTGACTCCTTCTTCTGTTTCCCATTTTAGAAAGTTTAATACAAGGAGGGGAGGATTTCCGGCCCCCGCTCCCGTCCCCTCTAGTCGCTTTCTACGACACGCGAGGAATACGTGGGAAGTATTCTTTCACCCCTATCCCCAGGGATAATATACATATATATATATATATATATATATATATATATATTGGCAGTAATGTTCAGGGTTGTAAATGGAAATGGTGAAGAGCTTGTACATTTATGTGCTGAAAAGAACTGGTGATTGGGAATCCCTTGGTTTAAAAAGAGAGATATACATAAGTATACGTATGTAAGTCGGAAAGATAGCCGATAGCGTTATTGGATTACGCGTTAATTGATAATCGCGCGAGTGGAGGCCAAGGTGAAGATTTGTAGAGGTTTTCAAAAAAAGAAGAGAGAATGTTGGAGTGAAGAAAAGTCGTGCTTGTGGAGGCGAAGATGTAGATATGTAAGAGGTTTTCAGAAGAGAGAATGTTAAAGTGAAGAGGTGGTGAGAGTAAGTGAGCTTGGAAGGAGATTTGCGTGAGGAAGTACCAGGAGAGACTGAGTACAGAATTGAAAAAAGTGAATCAAAGGACGTAAGGGGAGTATGGGAGAGGAATGGGATATATTTAGGGAACCAGTGATGGCTTGCGCAAAAGATGCTTGTGGCATGAGAAGTGTGGGAGGTAGGCAGATTAGACAGTGTAGTGAGTGGAGGGATGAAGAAGTAAGATTATTAGTGAAAGAGAAGAGAGAGGCATTTGGACGATTTTTGCACGGAAATAATGCAAATGACTGGGAGATGTATAAAAGAAAGAGACAAGAGGTCCAGAGAAAGGTGCAAGAGGTGAAAAAGAGGGCAAATGCGAGTTGGGTTGCGAGAGTATCACTAAATTTCAGGAAGAGTAAAAAGATGTTTTTGAAGGAGGTAGATAAAGGGCGTAAGACTAGGGAACAAATGGGAACTTCAGTGAGGGTGGCTACTGGGGAGGTGATAACAAGTAGTGGTGATGTGAGAAGGAGATCATTCGGATTAGTTCTTGCCGCTCCTGTCTCGGCCACGTGGTAACCACGTGGTTGATGGAGGATTAACCGCCAGGCCGTAAGAAGATAGAAGAAAGAAGATAGAAGACAGAAGAAAGAAGATAGAAGATAGAAGAGAGGAGAAAAGAAAGAGAGAAAACCGAAGAAAGAAGCGGATTGTAACATTGGCTCCTACGTCGGTCCTTCCCGTGGGAGACAGTTACGGTGACCCGACCGGTGACCTGACGCCGGCATGCTGATCCCTCACCACCACCCTCGCCGCTCCCTACTCCCCCGCGTTGCCTCCAGTCCAGCTTTCTCATCCAATTTCTATTTCATTTGTTTTTTATTATCCATCATCCATCTCTCGACCGTGTGGCTTGAGCAATCTCTACCCCAGCTTCCCCACCCCATTCTGGATAACTCATTTTCCTAAAGAGTGGAGGCTGGAGTGGACCTGTTCTCACCTAACGGGGTGGAGACCCTCACACTCTCTCTTACGTCTCCCCTACCTCGGACCGTCGAGCGTCCCACACCCACGTTTTCAAGCACAAGGACACTGATGCCACCAACATGCCGCCCGACATACGACTTAAATTTATAAAAACTGATTGTCACCCTCCCCCTGCCACGTTCGAACTCCTGTCCATCGTTTTCAAGACCACTCAGATCCGTCCCACTAGGGTAATTCAATTCCCTACGAATAAATATCAATTTAGAATTTGCTTGGGCAAAGATAGTGATTTAGATACAATCCTATCTAAGCCTATCCTCGATGAACTAGCAAAAAGTAACTACCAAATCGTTCAAGACCGCTGCCCCCTTCAAGCTAGATGTACCATTATTGCCTATAATGTCGATGCATCTATCTTGACCCTCAGCCCCACGGAAATTGTTGAAGCCATCAATGGTGAAAAAAATGACGTCAACGTCATCAGCGTTTATAAACCTAACAACTCTAGATCAATAAAAATTCAATGTTCAAACCCGACCGAGGCCGATCGCCTGCTCTCCCGAGGAATCCTGTTCCCCATGATCTCTATGCCCGCAAAATACCTGAAAAAAGATGAATATCTCGACGTTCAACAATGTTACAAATGTCTGCAATACGGACATGACACTAAGAACTGTAAAGAACCCCACCAAACCTGTAGTCAATGCGGGGAAACTGGTTATGGTTTTCGTGAGTGCAAGGCTCAGGCAGCGAAGTGCGTTAACTGTAAAGGTGAACACGTCGCTGTATCTGGACTGTGCCTACGTAAGAAGGAGTAACTCCGCGCAGTGCGTCAGGCACAAAAATCCAACTCACCTCCTTCCACAAACCCTCACCTCTACGCAACAGTTGCTGCTGCTGCTCCTTCTCCTGCTACCCAAGCTTCTCCTATCCCAACTACTAATTCTTCAGACCTCCTCACCCTACAAGGTAGGATGCATGCGTGCTACCTAAAAGTGTTGTTCCTGAGCAAGGAAGATAAGTCGGAGTTCATTAGAATTTTCGATTTGCTGCTTGCTCACAACAACCTACCCAACGTACGAACTCCACCTGAACTCCTCAGCTCCTCTGCCAACAACCATCCCTCTCCGACCACTGTCTCGTCAGCCACCTTGACCCCTAACGAAAACATATCCCAGGAGACCTCCAGTAACACTCCCAACTCTCCCCCAACAACTCAACCTGTCACCCTCCCAGCTTCCAATACCCCCTCCGCATCCCCTAACACAACTCCATCCACAACCCCCCAACCCAACACCAACAATCCAACTGTATCTCCAAATACCAATTCCTCTCCCACCCCCACCGTCCCAACTTCCACCACCACGACAGTCTCCCCTGAACCTCCACCCACCAATCCCCCCCCTCCACCCCCCCCCCTTCCTGCGCCTAACCCTCCCAGAGGAGCCCCAGAACCTGACCTTGCCAACACACCTGACAACCCTCCTCTGGTCAAACCCGACATTCAAATAGTCGAAGTTCACCCTCTCCCCTCCCCTCTCCCCTGCCCACACCCCGCTTCCCTCTCCCCTCTCCTCTCCCCTCACCAGATAAGCCCCGACCCAAGACTACAAACATGGTACAATCTAAATACCCCAACGGTGTGTCCGTGGCCCTCATCGACCCTAGATGCAGAAGGCCGACAAACTTCCAAAAATCGTAAATGCTTAAGATCTTGCAGTTTAACGTGCGTAGCTATCACAGTAGCCGTTATCTGATTGCCACACTTCTCGAAGAGAAGAGACCCGATGTTGTGATACTTAACAGCACATGTATCACCAACGGGTATAAGATCAGACATTGTGGGTATACATCACGACAGTCTCCAGACAGTAGACACGAGGGAGTCGCCATCCTTACACGCAACACCATCGAACACCAATACCTGGCCGCTTCATGGCAATACGAACACTTACTAGCAGTTAAGATAAACACAACACATGGCTTAATTATCTTCTGCACTACATACTCTCGACCCGACACTACCATTCCACTCCATGATCTCTACACAGTATTCAATCACACACATATCCCAGTCTACCTTCTAGCTGACCTCAACGCCCAAAACAGAACCTTCCACCACAACAGAAACAATTCTCATAGTGATGACTTATTCGCTTTATACTCTTACAAACGTCTTAACTTCCAAGGACCTTACTTCCACACTGTCTTCACTGGCCTAGGAGGAAAAGGCAGACCTGATCATGTCTTCTCCAACAGAGCCAGTAATTATCTTCATAATTTCTTGCCTCCAGGACCACTGTGTAGTTCCGACCACATCCCTATCTTTCTTCATCTCTCGTCTAACCCTATCCTCGTCCCATCACCCTCACACTACCACTACAAAAGAGCAGACTGGGAGAGCTTCAATGACACTCTCTTCAACTGCACTTACACCACAAACTACGAAAACCACCCAATAACACTAATAGACACAGAAATAGAACATATACATGGAACAATCACACAGGCAGCTAACACTTCTATCCACAAATCTTCATTTACTTCAAGATACTCCATCTTTCTCTCTCCCAAAACAACAAGACTCCTCTCGTGCTACCGTCGACGCTTTGAGCAAAACAGACGTCGTTTGGGCCTAGTACGGTGGGACCTCACATCCCTACGAAACCACAAACTCAACAGTCTTCTAGAAGACCACAATAGACACTGGAAATCTCTTATCACCACAACAGAACAACACCGGATCAAGTCTCCTCAAGAGTTCTGGAACAGAATACGAAAACTCAAAGGAATACCGAAAACAGACTTTAATGTGCTAAATAACGACAACACTACACCATAACCCACAAGACATTGCCAACATTTTTCAAAAACACTGGGAAGGTATCTTTCACCCTCACCCCTTTCACCCTCTGGCGTACGAAAACACTCAAATTGTCACACAACACATACAAAACAGACCCAGTCACTTCTACTCAGAACAGATCATACACCTCCAATCGCTTTCACACGACCACCTTCTCACAACTCCAATAAGATCGAGCGAGGTCAAATTCCTCCTCCTAAAATCGCCCAAAGTAGCTCCAGGTAACTCAGGCATTGGTTACCAGCTACTTACACATCTTCCTGACAACACTATCAGAGCCATCACCTTCCTCTTCAACGCGGCACTAGCCTCTGGCTATTTTCCCGCGGCCTTCAAAACTGCAACAAGCACAATGATACCTAAACCCAACAAATCCAACAGAGACCCAATGAACTACAGACCCATCAGCCTGCTTGAGTCCATTGGGAAGACATTTGAAAGAATCTTATACAACAGACTTAGACAACACCTAACAAACAATAACCTACTCTCACACAAACAGTTTGGCTTTCATCAACATCACTCCATACAAGATGAAGTCAACATCATTACGAACTACATAAGAAACAACACACGGACACACAAAATGACCGCACTCATCACAAAAGATGTTGAAAAATCCTTTGACACCGTGTGGCACGATGGATTGAGGTATAAACTAAGCACCCAATTCCAACTCCCACGACTCACCATTAAACTTCTTTCTAACTATCTTAGCAATAGAA
This sequence comes from Panulirus ornatus, assembly GCF_036320965.1. NCBI lineage: Eukaryota > Metazoa > Arthropoda > Malacostraca > Decapoda > Palinuridae > Panulirus > Panulirus ornatus. Next base: position 5,447,737 of record NC_092266.1, read on the forward strand.
AAACCCGAATCAAATACAGAAACATTTACTCAAACTACTTCTTCCTTAATGCCGATGTAACTCAAGGCTCCGTGCTGGCCCTCACTCTTTACACACTCTACTCAAATGATCTTCCCAATCCTATACACCTGGACTCCATCACTCTCCAATATGCAGTTGATGTCACACAGCTAATCAGAGCCAGAACCCTCACACACTTAATCCATAAAACCCACCAGGAAATTGACCACGTTTCGCTCTGGGAGCTACAATGGAGGATTAAAACAAATCCTGCAAAATGCAACCTATCCTACTTTAATGTACGTCAGAGATACAACATAACTAATGTGTAACTACACTCTCGTATACACCGACATTTACCCATTCCCATCTCAAACACCAACACTGCGCTGGGCCTAAACTATGATGTACACCTGAGAATGAGCCGACATATTCAGTCTAGAGCGGCTATTGCGAGAGCGGAGCTCGCAAAATTGTATAGAATCAGAGAGGCGCAATTCAAAACCAAATTGCACCTCTACAAAGCATTAATACGACCTCTTATCACATACGCCCCCTCAGTGTCCATCGGCCAGAGATACGATGCATCTCCTATATTCCTTAAAAGAAAAAAAAATACGAAAAAAAATAAGATAAAAAGTGTTAAAAAAATAAATATATACATATAGAATAAAACCTTGCCCTCCACTCATCATCTCCGCCCTTCTTAACCTATTTTTCCAATGCAAGCTGGGTTAAGCCCTGGCTCTTTTCCTCCCTCTAAAATTCACTTCCTCTAACAATTCTTGTGTGACGTGATCGTTCACCAGCACATACTTGTGTGACGTGATCGTTCACCAGCACATACTTGTGTGACGTGATCGTTCACCAGCACATACTTGTGTGACGCGATTCTTCACCAGCACACCACTTGTCTGACATGGTCGTTCACCAGCACACCACTTCTATGACGCGATCGTTCACCAACACATCACTTGTGTAATGCGATCGTTGACCAGCATATGATAATAGATGATAGTTAAATCAATAGAGATAAAGGAGAGATATATTCTCAGATGATGTCTGCCACGACGGCATTATGTTCACTATAGCCATGATCATATACGTGATATGACAATACAGTCAACGCAACAATAAGGAAACTTTCAAATTATATTCATCATGGCAATATAAGCAACTGACAATTGATGCTGTGACAAAATAATTTCTTTCGGATCATCGCAAACATATAAGCTCCAGGACAATATAGTGTCCATGACAAAATAGCGACCAAGACAAGATTTTTCATCAAGATATAGTCACCTTGACAGTATAGCTGATAAAACAATGAAACAACAACAAGAATATACCTGCCATAACAATATACCTACCATGAAAATGTAGACAACATGACAAAATTGTCACAATGAAATATAATGGCCATTATAATTTAGTTACCATAATCATGTATCAATCATGATAATATCATCAGGAGGCTGATATAAACACCATCACAGTATAAAAACCATGACAATATAGTGACATGATAATATGATATCCATACACTTGCACTCACATTACCAAATATGCCGCCATGAAAATATTGTTATCATGATCATATGATTAAAACAAAATGGTAGTTAATAACAAAATACATCCCCAACGACAAAATTAACCATAGCAATATAGCCAGCAAGTAAATATAGCGACAAAGATAATGTAGTTAGGATGGCATTATATTGAAAATAACAATACATCCACCATGCCAATATCGTCACCATGACAATGTAGTTACCATGAAAACATAATAACCTTGACAATGTAGCTACTAATATGACACAATCCCATGGAACATATCCACAACAACAGTTTAGTTGTTAAGACACTATGTCATCCTGCTGATTATATTGTCATGATTGGTCAGTGATTATGGTAACTATATTGTAACGGCGATTATATTTCATTGTGATTGTTTTGTCATGTTGACTACATTTTTAAGGTAGCCATATTGTTATGGCAGCTACATTTTCATGGTTGTTGCTTTGTTCTATTGGCTATACTGTCAAGTTGACTCTATTGTAATGATAAGTCCTGTATTGATCGCTATTTTGTCATGGAGACTATATTGTCCTGGAGGCTATAATGCCGTAGTGAATATAATTCAAATGTTTGTCATGGAGACTATATTGTCCTGGAGGCTATAATGCCGTAGTGAATATAATTCAAATGTCTCTTTATTATTGCGTTGACTATATTGTCATATAAGTTATATGATCATGGTGGCTTATTTCTATGGTGAATATAATGTCATCTTGATTCTATTATCATTTTGGCTAACTTGTCATGGCAAATATGTTGATATGGAGGCTATATTTTCATAATATTTACATAGTCAATGAAAGTTTATTATCAAGATGATTCTAATGTTATTGTGATTTATTTATATCGTAATATATATTAGTGGCTGTATTGTCGTTTGCTGAATTTTGAATATTACTCTTTTGTGAAGATGGCTTAATTGTCAGTGTAGCTATAGTGTCATGAGGATCATATTTTCATAGTGGTAGTAATATCATTATGAATATAACGTCATTATCTTCTCATTTTGGTTACATTGCTATGAATATATATATCGTCATCTTAGCTATATTGGCAAGGTGATCTTTTTTACAGTTCCTATATTGCCATTTGTATAATCATGCATATTTTGTCATAAGCGATACATTATCATGGTAACTATACTAATTAAGCTGACAACATATTGTCTTGGTGACTATTTTGTCATGGTGACTATTTTATCATGATGGTTATAATGTCATGGTGACTGTATTTTCATGGTAGCCTTTTTAATGGTGATGATTTTGCCCTTAAGGATATATCATTATAGAAACAATATTTTCATTTTGAATAAATTATCAGGTGACTACATTGTCATGTTATGCTATAGTGTTATGGCTTCAGTAATGTCATGGTGAATGTATCATTATGGCGGCTACATTGCAATGGAAGCCATAGTGGCAGGGTGGCTACATTGCAATGGAAGCCATAGTGGCAGGGTGGCTACATTGTAATGGAAGCCATAGTGGCAGGGTGGCTACATTGCAATGGAAGCCATTGTGGCAGGATGGCTACATTGCAATGGAAGCCATAGTGGCAGGATGGCTACATTGCAATGGAAGCCATAGTGGCAGGGTGGCTATATTTTCATGGTGGGATCATTCTGTTACTCTTTTGTGAAGATTGCTTTATTATCAATGCAGCTATAGTGTTATGTTGTATATATTTTCATAGTGGCAGTATTGTCATTATGAACATACCTTCATGATGGCTATCATATCATTTTGGTCACATTTCTATGATGTATATAATATCACCAGGCAATATTGGCACAGTAATCTTTTTTAATCATGCATATTTTGTCATAAGCGATACATTATCATGATAACTATATCATTAAGGTAACAATATTGTCATTTTGGCTATATTGTCATTATGACTATAATTTCATAGCAGTTATTTTGCCAAGATTATTATATCTTCATGATGAATATATTGTTATGGATTCAGTACTGTCATGGTGAATGTATTATTATGGTGGCTATGTTACAATGGGGATAGGGGAGAAAGAATACTTCCCACGTATTCCCTGCGTGTCGTAGAAGGCGACTAAAAGGGAAGGGAGCGGGGGGCTGGAAATCCTCCCCTCTCATTTTTTTTAATTTTCCAAAAGAAGGAACAGAAAAGGGGGCCAGGTGAGGATATTCCCTCAAAGGCCCAGTCCTCTATTCTTAACGCTACCTCGCTAAAGCGGGAAATGGCGAATAGTATAAAAAAAAAAAAAAAAATGTTACAATGGAACCCATAGTGGGAAGATGACTACATTTTCATGGTGGGTATCATTTTGTCATGATTTTTTGCATTTGTTGCTATATTTTCATGGTGACTCTGTTGCCATGATGTGTATATTGTCATTCAATTTGTTGAATTGATTGCAATATTTTCATAGACTATGTATGGTCATGTTGTCTATATTATTCTGGTGGTTGTATTGTCATCTTGATTGTATGGTCCTGGTGGCTATATTACCGTTAAGATTATATCATTATGGCAACTATATTGACCTGATGGCTATATTGTTATGCGACTAAATTGTCCTGGTGGCTATTTATCATATTTGTTATATTAAAAGAAGATGACTGTCTTTTCATGTTGGCTATATTGTCAAGGTAGGTATATTGTCATGGTAGCTATATTGGTGTGATGGTTATTTCTCTTTCTGGTGGTATATTGCCATGATAGCTACACTAACATATTAGGATACTTGCATGGTGATGTACTGTCTTTGTTGCTAAACTGCTATTGTGGATATTTTGTCATGAGAATATATTATCAAGATAGCTACATTGTCAATGTGACTATATTCTCTTGGTAGTTACAGTTTTGGTGACTATATTGGCATGGTAGCTATCTTCTTATTTCAAATATAATGCCATCATATCTAAAGTATCATGTTTGCTACATCAACTTGGTGAAAATATTGCTATATTGAATTATGTCGTAGGGGATATGTTTTGTTGTTAGCTTCATTTTTATTGTCATTATAAGATCATGATAGCAATATATTTATGGCTGGTTATTTAGTATTGTGAGTATAACTATATAGATATCGTATCCTCCTGTCAATTGTATTGTCAATGTCTTTATGATAATGTAATGGTGTTTATCTCAACTTGGTGATCATATTATCATGATGGGTGTATGGTTATGGGAACTCATGTAATAGCGATTTTTCTTACTATAATAATTTTGTCTTTCCGACTATATATTTATGGGAGCTATATTGTTATGGGAGATACATTTATATGGTTCGCATATAGTTATTTTGGCTATACTGTCAAGGTGACTATATTATAGTGATAAATCCTGTCTTGGTTGCTCTTTTGTCATTGAGACTATTTTGTCCTGAACGGTATATGTCTTTTAAAATCCAAAAGCGAATATTTTGTCACAGTGGCTATATTGCCATAGTGAATATAATTTCATGGTGTTTATTGTTGCTTTGACTATATTGCCATATATATCATATGATCTATATATATAATCACATTATATGACTATATTGCCATATATATCATATTCATCCCTTGGGATAGGGGAGAAAGAATACTTCCCACGCATTCCTCACGTGTCGTAGAAGGCGATTAAATGGGACGGGAGCGGGGGGCTAGAAACCCTCCCCTCCTTGTATTTTAACTTTTTAAAAGGGGAAACAGAAGAAGGAGTCACGCGGGGAGTGCTCATCCTCCTCAAAGGCTCAGATTGGGGTGTCTAAATGTGTGTGGATGTAACCAAGATGAGAAAAAAGGAGAGATAAGTAGTATGTTTGCGGAAAGGAACCATGTTTTGGCTCTAAGTGAAACGAAGCTCAAGGGTAAAGGGGAAGAGTGGTTTGGAAATATCTTGGGGGTAAAGTCAGGGGTTAGTGAGAGGACAAAAGCAAGGGAAGGAGTAGCACAACTCCTGAAACTGGAGTTGTGGGAGTATGTGATAGAATGTAAGAAAGTAAACTCTAGATTGATATGGGTAAAACTGAAAGTGGATGAAGAGAGATGGGTGATTATTGGTGCATATGCACCTGGGCATGAGAAAAAGATCATGAGAGGCAAGTGTTTTGGGAGCAGCTGAATGTGTTAATGGTTTTTATGCACGAGACCGGGTTATAGTGATGTGTGATTTGAATGCAAAGGTGAGTAATGTGGCAGTTGAGGGAATAATTGGTATAAATGGGGTGTTCAGTGTTGAAAAAGGACTGTTGATTGGGAATACCTGGTTTAAAAAGAGAGATATACATAAATAAACGTATGTAAGTAGGAGAGATGGCCAGAGAGCGTTATTAGATTACGTGTTAATTGATAGGCGCGCGAAAGAGAGTCTTTTGGATGTTAACGTGCTGAGAGGTGCAACTGGAGGGATGTCTGATCATTATCTTGTGGAGGCGAAGGTGAAGATTTGTAGAGGTTTTCAGAAAAGAAGAGAGAATGTTGGAGTGAAGAGAGTAATGAGAGCAAGTGAGCTTGGGAAGGAGCCTTGTGTGAGGAAGTACCAGGAGAGACTGAGTACATAATGGAAAAAGGTGAGAACAAAGGAGGTAAGGGTAGTGGGAGAGGAATGGGATGTATTTAGAGAAGCAGTGATGGCTTGCGCAAAAGATGCTTGCGGCATGAGGAGCGTGGGAGGTGGGCAGATTAGAAAGGGTAGTGAGTGGTGGGATGAAGAAGTAAGATTATTAGTGAAAGAGAAGAGGGAGGCGTTTGGACGATTTTTGCAGGGAAATAATGCAAATGAGTGGGAGATGTATAAAAGAAAGAGGCAGGAGGTCAAGAGAAAGGTGCAAGAGGTGAAAAAGAGGGCAAATGAGAGTTGGAGTGAGAGAGTATCATCAAATTTTAGGGAGAATAAAAAGATGTTTTTGAAGGAGGTAAAGAAAGTGCGTAAGACAAGGAAACAAATAGGAACTTCAGTGAAGGGGGCTAATGGGGAGATGATAGCAAGTAGTGGTGATGTGAGGAGATGCAGTGAGTATTTTGAATGTTTGTTGAATGTGTTTGATGATATAGTGGCAGATATAGGGTGTTTTGGTAGAGGTGGTGTGCAAAGTGAGACGGTAATGTCATGTTATCTGTATTGTTACGGTGGTTGTATTGTCATCGTGGCTATATAGTCATGTTGGCTATATTGTCATTAAGATTACATTGTTATGGTAACTATATTGCCATGGTGGCTGTATTGTTAGGTCACTATATTGCCATGATGGCAATTTGTCATTTTTGTTATATAGCAAGTAGGTGGCTGTCTTTTCATGTTGGCAATATTGTCAGAATAGCTATATTGTCGAGTAGTGGGTGTATATATTTCTTTTCTGGCGGTATATTGTCATGATGGCAATAATAATATTCTCATTAAGATTACATTGTTATGGTAACTATATTGCCATGATGGCTGTATTGTTAGGTCACTATATTGCCATGATGGCAATTTGTCATTTTTGTTATATAACAAGGAGGTGACTGTCTTTTCATGTTGGCAGTATTGTCAGAATAGCTATATTGTCGAGTAGTGGGTATATATATTTCTTTTCTGGCCTTATATTATCATGATGGCAATAATAACATTTTGGCGATATTGGCAAGGTGATATCGTGTTTTAGCAGCTAAACTCTTGTTGTGGATATTTTTCAATTCAAATATTTTATCATGGTAGATATATAGTCAAGGTTACTATATTTTCATGGTAGCTACATTGTCATGGTGAAGACATTGGCATGGTGGCTGTATCGTTATTTTCAATATAATGCCGTCCTGGCTACATTATCTTGGTCGCTATATCAACTTGATGGCTATAATGTTATAGTTAATTTTGTCGTTCGGGATATACTTTGTTATCAATTACAATATTGTTGTCATTATATGATCATGATAATATTTTCATGGCGGTATGTTTGGTATTGTAAGTGTAAGTGAATGGATATCATATCATCATGTCACTTATATTGTCATGGTTTTTACACTGTGATATTGTTTATGTCAACCTGCTGATTATATAATCATGATTGGTGTATGATTATGGTAACTATATTGTAATGCCGTTTTATTTCATTGTGATAATTTTGTCATGTTGACTATAATCACATGACAGCTATAATGTTATGACTATATTATAATGATAAATCCTGTCTGAGTCACTGTTCTTTCACAGAGACTATATTGTCCTGGAGTCTATATGTTTCCTATGATCCGAAAGCGACTATTCATTTATAGTATCTATACTGTCAGGTGGTTATATTGCATTTGTGAATATAAGTGGGATGTTTCTATATTTTTGCTTTGACTATATTATCATATCATCTATATGATCATGGTAGCTTTATTGTCATAATGAATACATTGTCGTCGTGACTATATTATCATAATGGCTAAATTGTCATAGCTAATATGTTGACATGGGGCTATATTTTCATGATATTTATAAAGTCATTGTAAGATTGGTATCAAAGTGACTCTAATGTGCTGGCAATTGATTTATAACGTGATATTATTGTCAAGATGGCTTTATTGTCATGGTGGCTATATTGTCGTTTGCTGTATTTTCAATTTTACGCTTTTGTGAAGATCGCTTTACTGTCAGTGTAGCTATAGTGTCATGGAGAATATATATTCATAGTGGCAGTATCGTCATTTTGAACATAGTCATTTTGGCTATCTTCTTATTTTCGTTACATTACTATCATGCATATATCGCCACCTTGGCTATATTAGCAATGTGATATTTTTTCTAGTTGCTATATTGTCATTTTTTAATCATGCATATTTTGTCATAAGTGATACATTATCATGATAAATATAATATTCCGGTGACTATATATTGGCCTTGTGACTATATTGTTATTATGACTATAATCTCATGTTGGATATCTTGCTAAGATAGCTATATTGTATTATTTACTCGTAAATCTCTAAGTTCTAATAACCCAAAATATTTAGAGTAGATAGGGTAGAAACTGATGGAAGCTATTTCTAACATTCTTGCATAACCTGACCTCTCGCCTTCCCAAAACATAGCCATCCCAGCTTGGATATTGTACTGCTGTGGTCGTCAACTAATTTGAAAAGGAAGACATTGAATGTAGAAATTACTGAGGTAATCTCCAAAGATGATTACTGGACTGAGAAACAAATTCAGAGAGCAGATTAAACGACTTAAATCCATTCAGCTTTACGGAAAAGAAGTTTAAGAGATCCTCTACAGGTATACGAAGTTATTGTAATGGCATCCCTTTAAGCTTGATATTTTTACTTCCTGTAACTAGTTCCAACGATTAAAACAATATTCAGCATTGTGATTTAAGTGACTGACTTTAGGATGCATTTGGATCTGTCAAAAATTGTATTTAGCAAATACTTCAACTTTCAACTGACCCATTCTATATTCTTATTCATTTCATCTCAGTTTTATCAACTTTCTGTTACTGTTTAATATCAACAGTAGCCCGTCTACGTAGTTGGGGCTCTGAAGCAAAGGAAACTTTTTCTAGCCTAGGTTAGGGTAGCATCTAAACCAAACCTAAATGACCTTACCTTAGAAATATGTTCAGACAGTACCTTCTGAAAATATTTCTTAAGGTAAGGTCGTGGGGATTAGTTTAGGTGCTAACTAAACCTTGGCTAGAAAAAGTTTGCTTTAAAGCCACAACTAGTTGAAAGGCCTACTTTAAGTGGTGATATTGAAATTCATTTGCTCCAGTGTGTCCCTCTGTCCGTTTGTTTTATGTCCATCAAAAGATGCATACGTTCAATTTTTGATGTAGATTGATTTCCTATCTTAGTTTCGTCTACGGAATTCTACATCTTCAGTTCAGCACACCATTGTGGTAATGAAGGGAAAGTCACCACATTCATAAGCCGAGTGCACGTAGCTTATCCCACCTCGTTAGAGAGAAAACTTACCAGTATTTGAATTAATGAACGGGAACAGAGAAGACAAAATTCTAATACGCATTTATTATGCAACTATATAATTTATATTATATACATTACCACATTTCCTGCACTTTCCATCACAAATTTGCTGAGGTCATAACCTTGTAGTTACCATTACCTCACAACCTTAAGGATGGTGGTCTACAACACCTCTAGATTGATGGAGAAAACGAAAAGTTTCGTTTTACTATTAAGACCACAGAAATGCGGTAATTCCACTTCACTACCACTAACTACTAGTTATTTTACTTGTTGATTTTGACGGCTAAGATTTTCATCCTCTGAGCGAAGCCATACAATAATCGTCCTTATCTACTCTGAGCATTGGATATCCTCCTGATGATCAAGATTGCTGTTTTGGTTGTCCGTTTCCCTTGTTACTGCTGCGCCTCACTGCACACCTTACATGAGTGCCTTCCACAGTATTAGGGACAGCTGCTGGGCCTCACTGTAGCTACTTCTGGGACGGTTGCCAATCTCACTCGTATTCCCTCATGACCACAGCGCCAAACCGACTCCCGCCATCAGGCCGAGACGCACAAACATTTCTGACAAAATTGAGACAACCGCTTTCGCGTCAGTTTTGACACCAAGTGAATTTATACGACAATTACGTTCAAGATGCTTGGTTTTTCGTTCATGGATTGAACAGAAGCAACCAACGATGGTTGCTACTGCCCAATCCATGAAGTCCCCCCCACCACGGAAAGGTAACCAAGCTTCGGGGGGGATGGGTGTTTACCCTGACGCCAACGGAGAAACTCAATACAATATTTTTATTATAACTTTCCTTAATCTTGAAAAATGAATCAATCAGAGGGAACAATAGCCCCAGTCATATGAAGATTGGCTAACCGAATGTATATAGTTGTCAGTCCTCCTCAAACTTGTATATTTTCGATCATTAGAGCATCCATCTATTCATCTCATATAAGTGTTGCTAGGACAGTTGTCTATTAGTGCAGAGATCTTTTCCTCGGTAAAGAAAGTGTAGCCGGACTCCGCCCTCATGAGGTTACTGCACGACACCAAAGATCACCCTTTGGTAGGCTGTGCTATAGGCAGCACAGCTCCGTCAAAGATCTCACTCCATAAGTGAACTTATATAGATTCTTTTTTTAACATTTTGTCTTGTCTATAAGGAACTCATCAGTTCTTCTCCAGTGAAAGCAAAAAGTCATCGAGAAATTCATTTGCTTCCTCAATATCAGGATCTTGTGGCTCTGTGTGGGGGACGGGGCTGGTGGCTTGTGTGTCTGGCTGTGTCTGGAGAGCGAGGCTGGTGGTCTCTGTGACTGGCTGTGTCTGAAGAGCGGGGCTGGTGGTCTCTGTGACTGGCTGTGTCTGGGAAGCGGGGCAGGTGGTCTCTGTGACTGGCTGTGTCTGGGAAGCGGGGCTGGTGGTCTCTGTGACTGGCTGTGTCTGGAGATCAGGGGAAGTCTTGGGTATAAATTTCAATATACTGTGAGCGATATCGTCTCTCAACCGATTCCTCTCGATCTTCTCTTGCACGGCCTTCATGATACGTTTGGGCGGCTTTCTCCATTTTCTTTGCATTTCAGTTGGTGATCCTGCGCCATCGAGCCACATGATACCAGAATAGTATCGTTCCTGTTTCCCAACGGGTCCAATCTTGGTGTCACACATGATGCCGAGTGAACCCAAATGGCGGCCGATGTTTACGTTGGAAGCCACGGGCTCGTTATGTATCTTGCAGTAACTTTCATACCGTTGCTGCAGCTCTTTCCTGCTGATAAGGTACCGCTTCATAGTAATAGTCTTTCCCTTCATTTGAACGAAGGTATTCATGAAACTAACAAAGGAAGCCTTTCCTTTGTAATCCCGTTTGTAGTAACAGAAAGCCATTGAAGACGTGGATCGGGTCAGGCGAAGTTACACAGACTAACAAGACAGTCCTATAATCAATGGTCCTGTATCAGCACTGAACTCGAAATACGTCAGAACGACAATTTCAACCCAGGGCTGGAGGGCCAGTTGATGATATTCTCACGTCTTGCTCAACCAAGTAACCTCGGTTAGACCTTGTTTATATTCAAATATAGTAAAGTTAATATAGTGAAGCTTGATGATTCTATTTATATGTAAGTTGCAATGTAGTTTGTATATATATATATATATATATATATATATATATATATATATATATATATATATATATATATATATATTGGCTATGTCGTCAGCAAAGGTTTATCGGCCTGGACATTCTGGACATTCCTTCATGCTGCCAAACTCCTGTCGATGGCATATTGCAAGTCTTTCATAATAAGGTCCAATGTGGGTCGAGCAGAGGGATCCTCCTTTTTAGCCTGTTTGACAATAGTGGCCAAGCGTGAGCGGCGACTCCGGTAAACTTGTTTGATAATCTGACTCAGGAGGAAGGCATAGGAGTACACGTCAGACGCCGTGGTGCTGGGTTGGCCAGACCTCACCTCTGGCGCAATCCATAGGCATTTACCAGGAGAGGAGTTGAGCCCCAGGTTCTGGTGTTCGACACAGGCAAACCCCAGATCAATGATGCTCACTTGGGGCGCCTGAGGATCGCCGCTCACGATCACATTATCGTTCTTCAGATCATTGTGGATTATCCCTTTGTCGTGCATCTCCTGCAGTCTGTGTCCAACCAACAGTGCCAGCTGCAGGAGATCGAAGCGACCTTGTGGATTGTTGCCCCTCAAGACATCCTCGAGAGTCGATCGGCCCGCGTAGCTCATCACAATGGACGGTGGGTTTTCGCAGGTAGCATAAAGCCTAGGGACACCTCCGGCTCCTTCAAGGTGAGCCATGTGTTGGGCCTCTTGCATGAGTTTGTTATCCTCAGCTTTGTGAGAGACCTTCAGCACGGCTCTTTCCTCCTGCCACGGAACAAGGAAGGCCTTCCCGTTCCCCCCAGCACCCAAGACCACCTGTGCTTGGGAGACGAGAATTTCCACGTCTCTTCTCTGAATTACAGTCATTTTGAGAGTAGTGTCTTCTGTGGGGGTTTGGGCTGACCTGGTAAACTCTGATATTGTAACGCTAGAGATACCGAGTTGGTGCTTTCCTTCGTGTTTTGATTGACGAAGTAAACTTTCATATCCCAGAAGTGCAGAAATATAGTGAAGCTTCCTGTAACTGGGTACCTCAGATTCAAAAATATAGTATAGGGCACACACACACACACACAATATATATATATGTATATATATATATATATATATATATATATATATATATATATATATATATATATATATATATATATATATATATATATATATATATATATATATATATATATATATATATATCGGGGTTGACGTGCTGTCAGTGGATTGAATCAGGGCATGTGAAGCGTCTGGGGTAAACCATGGAAAGTTGTGTGGGGCCTGGATGTGGAAAGGGAGCTGTGGTTTCGGACACTATTGCATGACAGCTAGAGACTGAGTGTGAATGAATGGGGCCTTTGTTGTCTTTTCCTAGTGCTACCTCGCACACATGAGGGGGAGGGGGATGGTATTCCATGTGTGGCGAGGTGGCGATGGGAATGAATAAAGGCAGACAGTGTGAATTGTGTGCATGGGTATATATGTATGTGTCTATGTGTATATATATGTGTACATTGAGATGTATAGGAATGTATATTTGCGTGTGTGGACGTGTATGTATATACATTGTGTATGGGGGTGGGTTGGGCCATCTCTTTCGTCTGTTTCCTTGCGCTACCTCGCAAACGCGGGAGACAGCGACAGAGCAAAAAAAAAAAAAAAAAATATATATATATATATATATATATGTATATATATATATATTTTTTTTATACTTATTTTTATATACTTATTCATATATATTTATATATATATATATATATATATATATATATATATATATATATATATATATATATATATATATATATATATATATATATATATATATATATATATATATATATATATATATATATACATATTCATATATATATATGTGTATATATATATATATATATATATATATATATATATATATATATATATATATATATATATATATATATATATTTCTTTTTCTTTCATACTATTCGCCATTTCCCGCGATAGCGAGGTAGCGTTAAGAACAGAGGACTGGGTCTTTGAGGGAATATCCTCACCTGGCCCTCTTCTCTGTTCCTTCTTTTGGAAGAAAAAAAAAAAAAAAAAAAAACGAGATGGGAGGATTTCCAGCCTCCCGCTCCCTTCCCTTTTAGTCACATCATCAGGGGAGACACAAGAGAGGAATATAACAGTCAGTTGATATACATCGAAGAGACGAAGCTAGGACGCCATTTGGTAAACATGTGACATGGACAATCACATGTTTACCAGATGGCGTCCTAACTTCGTCTCTTCGATGTATATCAACTGACTGTTATATTCCTCTCTTGTGTCTCCCCTGATGATGTGATTACACGAAAGTGCACTTGGGAACTTTTCGTGTTTCATTTTCCCTGTGGACTCATAGGAATATCTTGATCACGCGCAAAATTGTGATCCTTTCCAATATATATATATATATATATATATATATATATATATATATATATATATATATATATATATATATATATATATATATATATATATATGAGGATGTAGTGAAGATGGCCTTGACCAAGATAAAGGCCACTGATATTGAAAACGAGGTGGCTGTGAGGACCTAGTGAAGATAGATTTTCATTAAGATAAAGTTCAGTGCTATTGAAAGTGACTTTCTAAAAGGATGTAATCAAGATGACATTTGACCAAAAAACACGCCAGTGATATTGAAAGTATGATGATTATGAGGATGTAGTGAAGATGACTTTTAACAAGATAGAGGCCAATGATACTGAAAATGAGATAAGTATAAGGATGTAGTGAAGATAGTCTTTGACCAAGATAAACGTCATCGATGATGAAAACAAGATGACTATGAAGATGTTTTGAAAATAACCTTACACCACAGAAAAGCCATTGATATTCAAAATGATTGTGAGGATGTAGTGAAGATGGCGTTTGACCATGATAAACCCGAGTGATGTTGAAAATAGCATCTTAATAAGCCCAAATAAACAACTAACAATCAAATCAAATAATCAATTCAAAAGCTACGGTAAGCAACCAGAAATAAGAGGACCTAGAAAGTCCAACAAATAACACCTAAACGAAAAGAATTAAACAACAAAAAAATCAGATGGAATATCTTCTATGTATGTCCATAATTTTGTTTATATATATATATATATATATATATATATATATATATATATATATATATATATATATATATATATATATAGAGAGAGAGAGAGAGAGAGAGAGAGAGAGAGAGAGAGAGAGAGAGAGAGGTTAACAAAGCGCGTATGAATGCACATCTTCATACAACATACAAACCTCCAACAGCCAGGATCGAACTCGGGACCCCAATGCAACATTAGGGAGCGCGACCGCTGTTTTATGATCATAGCCCAGCGGTAGCGCCACCGCCTGTCCCGGGTTCGATCCTAGCTGTTGGAGGTTTGTGTAATATATATATATATATATATATATATATATATATATATATATATATATATATATATATATATATATATATATATATATATATATATATATATATATATATATATATATGTATATATATACATATATATATATATATATATATATATATATATATATATATATATATATATATATATATATATATATATTATTTTTTTTATTATACTTTGTCGCTGTCTCCCGCGTTTGCGAGGTAGCGCAAGGAAACAGACGAAAGAAATGGCCCAACCCCCCCCCCCCCCCATACACATGTATATACATACGTCCACACACGCAAATATACATACCTACACAGCTTTCCATGGTTTACCCCAGACACTTCACATGCCCTGCTTCAATGCACTGACAGCACGTCAACCCCGGTATACCACATCGCTCCAATTCACTCTATTCCTTGCCCTCCTTTCACCCTCCTGCATGTTCAGGCCCCGATCACACAAAATCTTTTTCACTCCATCTTTCCATCTCCAATTTGGTCTCCCTCTTCTCCTTGTTCCCTCCACCTCCGACACATATATCCTCTTGGTCAATCTTTCCTCACTCATCCTCTCCATGTGCCCAAACCACTTCAAAACATCCTCTTCTGCTCTCTCAACCACGCTCTTTTTATTTCCACACATCTCTCTTACCCTTACGTTACTCACTCGATCAAACCACCTCACACCACACATTGTCCTCAAACATCTCATTTCCAGCACATCCATCCTCCTGCGCACAACTCTATCCATAGCCCACGCCTCGCAACCATACAACATTGTTGGAACCACTATTCCTTCAAACATACCCATTTTTGCTTTCCGAGATAATGTTCTCGACTTCCACACATTCTTCAAGGCCCCCAGGATTTTCGCCCCCTCCCCCACCCTATGATCCACTTCCGCTTCCATGGTTCCATCCGCTGCCAGATCCACTCCCAGATATCTAAAACACTTCACTTCCTCCAGTTTTTCTCCATTCAAACTCACCTCCCAATTGACTTGACCCTCAACCCTACTGTACCTAATAACCTTGCTCTTATTCACATTTACTCTTAACTTTCTTCTTCCACACACTTTTCCAAACTCAGTCACCAGCTTCTGCAGTTTCTCACATGAATCAGCCACCAGCGCTGTATCATCAGCGAACAACAACTGACTCACTTCCCAAGCTCTCTCATCCCCAACAGACTTCATACTTGCCCCTCTTTCCAAAACTCCCGCATTCACCTCCCTAACAACCCCATCCATAAACAAATTAAACAACCACGGAGACACCACACACCCCCGCCGCAAACCTACACTCACCGAGAACCAACCACCTTCCCCTCCTCCCACACGTACACATGCCTTACATCCTCGATAAAAACTTTTCACTGCTTCTAACAACTTTCCTCCCACACCATATATTCTTAATACCTTCCACAGAGCATCTCTATCAACTCTATCATATGCCTTCTCCAGATCCATAAATGCTACATACAAATCCATTTGCTTTTCTAAGTATTTCTCACATACATTCTTCAAAGCAAACACCTGATCCACACATCCTCTACCACTTCTGAAACCATATATATATATATATATATTGATCCATGTTACCACTTCCCCATCTGCCTCCATTACTGTCATGCCTGTTAATTCTATTTGTTCTTCTCACATGAAATACGTCTTTCCAAAAATGTTTCTTGCTCTCCCTAAAATTCATCGTTACTTACCTACCCCATGTCTCATCTGCCCTTTTCTTCAGCTTATATACCTTTCTTATGGCCTCTTGTTGCTCATTTTTGTATGCCTGCCAGTCATTTTACCTTCCCAATGGGTACTACCTATACACCTCTCTTTTCTCTTTCACTAGCAATTTAGCTTCCTCGTCCCACTACGCACTACACTTTCTCATATGCCTTCCTTACTGCATGTGACACACTTAACATCATTGGTGGGCCTTAATTGAAATATAATTTAACCGAAAGGGAAAAAGACAAGGAAAAGTATTTACGAATTTTGAAGGAAGTAAAAAACTCTTTAAAGAAGTGTCAAATCATAGTTATTGGGGAAGACATGAATGGACAGAGACCTCCAGAGCTTCATGGTGTAAGGAAAGAAACAATTATCAAAATGGCCCACCCTTGAGTTACCAGTAGCCACACAGTAATCACATAATGCACTCGCATGGTCTAGTTAATGGTTGAGGCTCTCAGGAGCTAAAACAAAAGTAATACCCAAACACAACTTCCCTAAATACTTTCCACTCCTCTTCCCCTTCCCTTACTTCAGTCACTCTCACCCTATGTAACGTTTTACTTAATTTCACATGGTGTTCCTGTACATATAACTCTTTTCCAAGTTTATTAACTTAAATTACTTCTTTAACCCATTAACATCCCACTGTCAAAATTCATGTTTTTCAAGTTGTTTAGAAATTGTATTTAACCTTACAATTTCAAAGATATCCATATGATGATAAAAATGCATGACCAGAAATATTTTTCATCTCTTTTTACATAAGTGATGTGTAGTTTTGTTGATGTTTCCGCTCAGTGGCTCAAAACGTTTGAGAGTAGAGTTGCCATTACATGTTTTATCGTTTATATTACATACACCAAAATGTTGATTGCATATTATTATTGTTGTATTTTATATGATAAATCATTTCATGGTTAACAACTTTTAAAGTTGTATGCTAGAAAAGGAATGGTGATTGACAATACCTAGTTTGAAAAACGGGATATACACATGAGTAGGAAAGGTCAGTAGACATTAATAGATTACATATTAATGAAATGAAAAAGATTTTGAGCGATCGAGGCCTGAACATGCAGGAGGGTGAAAGGCGTGCAAGGAATAGAGTGAATTGGAACGATGCGGTATGCCGGGGTCGACATGCTGTCAGTGGATTGAACCAGAGCATGTGAAGTGTCTGGCGTGAACCATGGAGAGTTTTGTGGAGCCTGGATGTGGAAAGGGAGCTGTGGTTTTGGTGCATTATATATGACAGCTAGAGACTGAGTGTGAACGAATGTGGCCTTTGTTGTCTTTTCCTAGCACTACCTCGTGCACGTGCAGGGGGAGGGGTTGTCATTTTATGTGTGGCGGGGTGGCGACGGGAATGAATATAGGCAGCAAGTATGAATTATGTACATGTGTATATTGTTACGAACTCAAGTGCTTATTCGAGCAAGGTCGCCAGTAACATCTATATGTCACAAATACTATACTGGTCCTTGTCTTTGCAAGGACGTTAGATTTGTAATATTGCACAACTCAGGATAACACAATCTTGACGTAAGGGATTAAAACAAACACCAAGGTTAGAATTTATAATGAAAAGAATTCAAATGTACAAGGTGAACACATAAATCAGGCACGAATCATTTACGTTAACACTGAACATGAGTTTAACATTGAGCATGAGTTAACATTCCTGATAAGATTTCAAACCAGGAGATCTCTTTCCTTTGACACTTTGTTCGATAGCATTACATTTAGTTAGACCTGACATGACACAGTAAACATCATCGTTACACTTAGCTAACCTGACGTAACACAGTAAACATCATCTTTACACTTAGCTAGACCTGACGTAACACAGTAAACATCATCGTTACACTTAGCTAACCTGACGTAACACAGTAAACATCATCTTTACACTTAGCTAGACCTGACGTAACACAGTAAACATCATCGTTACACTTAGCTAGACCTGACGTAACACAGTAAACATCATCTTTACACTTAGCTAGACCTGACGTAACACAGTAAACATCATCGTTACACTTAGCTAGACCTGACGTAACACAGTAACATCTTACAACCTAGGGCAGCGGTGGCTACGGGGCTCGAGATAGGGGAAACCCAAATTTCCTTGCTGGGCTCGGGACTGCTGAAGGAATCAACTCTCAGACGATCGTCTGAGCTTTATATCTGGAGGGCCAGCAAGGCAGGAACAGCTCGCCACGCCTCGACCTGCCACCTGATTCTACTGTAGGTCAGAATGACATAATTGCCCTTGATAGGTCAAAAGACTGATTGTCACGCCCTCATCTTGACGTGATTGGCTGAAGGAGGCCTAAAGTCCGGCCTACATATGTGGCGTGCATTCAAAATCCTTTGTTCCTTTGTCCATGATGGCAGCGAACGCACAGGGTGACACACCGCAGCTGTTCCCATGGTTGGACCTGACGCCGTTGACCTGACGTTTGGGTGCTAGAGGACTGGTCAAGATCTGGTTCAAAACATAATTACTAAGGCAATTAACACGGTCAGGGAGGTGAGATCCGAGCCGATAGCAACTGCTCCCTACATCAAGGCACGCCATACACAGAGATACACCAAGACACATATACGAACATGTGGACACACACACGTTCGTAACAATATATATATATATATATATATATATATATATATATATATATATATATATATATATATATATATATATATATATATATATATATATATATATATATATATATATATTTTTTTTTTTTTTTTTTTTTTTTTTTTTTTTTGACAAGAAAATAGTGAAGTTGGAGAAAAATGTAGCTTAGACATTGAAGCTTATTGATACAGTGGTGAAATTGATGAGAACTGCTATTGACGTTTGTGTGAATAAATTGTACATTTCCTTTTCCATAGCCAGAGGTTGAACCATTATGTGACATTCTTTTTTTTCATTCATTTCAATCTAAAAGTTTGTTTTCTAAATTGTGTCTTACATTTTTCATATGTATATATATGTATGTGTGTGTGTGTGTGTGTGTATGTGCGTATGTGTGTGTATGTGTGTGTGTGTGTATATGTATATATATATGTATATTATCCCTGGGGATAGGGGTGAAAGAATACTTCCCACGTATTCCTCGCGTGTCGTAGAAAGCGACTAGAGGGGACGGGAGCGGGGGGCCGGAAATCCTCCCCTCCTTGTATTAACTTTCTAAAATGGGAAACAGAAGAAGGAGTCACGCGGGGAGTGATCATCCTCCTCGAAGGCTCAGAGTGGGGTGCCTAAATGTGTGTGGATGTAACCAAGATGTGAAAAAAGGAGAGATAGGTAGTATGTTTGAGGAAAGGAACCTGGATGTTTTGGCTCTGAGTGAAACGAAGCTCAAGGGTAAAGGGGAAGAGTGGTTTGGAAATGTCTGGGGAGTGAAGTCAGGGGTTAGTGAGAGGACAAGAGCAAGGGAAGGAGTAGCAATACTCCTGAAACAGGAGTTGTGGGAGTATGTGATAGAATGTAAGAAAGTAAATTCTCGATTAATATGGGTAAAATTGAAAGTTGATGGAGAGAGGTGGGTGATTATTGGTGCATATGCACCTGGGCATGAGAAGAAAGATCATGAGAGGCAAGTGTTTTGGGAGCAGCTGAATGAGTGTGTTAGCGGTTTTGATGCACGAGACCGGGTTATAGTGATGGGTGATTTGAATGCAAAGGTGAGTAATGTGGCAGTTGAGGGAATAATTGGTATGCATGGGGTGTTCAGTGTTGTAAATGGAAATGGTGAAGAGCTTGTAGATTTATGTGCTGAAAAAGGACTGATGATTGGGAATACCTGGTTTAAAAAGCGAGATATACATAAGTATACTTATGTAAGTAGGAGAGATGGCCAGAGAGCGTTATTGGATTACGTGTTAATTGACAGGCGTGCGAAAGAGAGACTTTTGGATGTTAATGTGCTGAGAGGTGCAACTGGAGGGATGTCTGATCATTATCTTGTGGAGGCTAAGGTGAAGATTAGTATGGGTTTTCAGAAAAGAGGAGTGAATGTTGGGGTGAAGAAGGTGGTGAGAGTGAGTGAGCTTGGGAAGGAGACCTGTGTGGGGAAGTACCAGGAGAGACTGTGTACAGAATGGAAAAAGGTGAGAACAATGGAAGTAAGGGGAGTGGGGGAGGAATGGGATGTATTTAGGGAATCAGTGATGGATTGCGCAAAAGATGCTTGTGGCATGAGAAGAGTGGGAGGTGGGCTGTTTAGAAAGGGTAGTGAGTGGTGGGATGAAGAAGTAAGAGTATTAGTGAAAGAGAAGAGAGAGGCATTTGGACGATTTTTGCAGGGAAAAAATGCAATTGAGTGGGAGAAGTATAAAAGAAAGAGACAGGAGGTCAAGAGAAAGGTGCAAGAGGTGAAAAAAAGGGCAAATGAGAGTTGGGGTGAGAGACTATCAGTAAATTTTAGGGAGAATAAAAAGATGTTCTGGAAGGAGGTAAATAGGGTGCGTAAGACAAGGGAGCAAATGGGAACTTCAGTGAAGGGCGTAAATGGGGAGGTGATAACAAGTAGCGGTGATGTGAGAAGGAGATGGAATGAGTATTTTGAAGGTTTGTTGAATGTGTCTGATGACAGAGTGGCAGATATAGGGTGTTTTGGTCGAGGTGGTGTGCAAAGTGAGAGGGTTAGGGAAAATGATTTGGTAAACAGAGAAGAGGTAGTAAAAGCTTTGCGGAAGATGAAAGCCGGCAAGGCAGCAGGTTTGGATGGTATTGCAGTGGAATTTATTAAAAAGGGGGGTGACTGTATTGTTGACTGGTTGGTAAGGTTATTTAATGTATGTATGACTCATGGTGAGGTGCCTGAGGATTGGCGGAATGCGTGCATAGTGCCATTGTACAAAGGCAAAGGGGATAAGAGTGAGTGCTCAAATTACAGAGGTATAAGTTTGTTGAGTATTCCTGGTAAATTATATGGGAGGGTATTGATTGAGAGGGTGAAGGCATGTACAGAGCATCAGATTGGGGAAGAGCAGTGCGGTTTCAGAAGTGGTAGAGGATGTGTGGATCAGGTGTTTGCTTTGAAGAATGTATGTGAGAAATACTTAGAAAAGCAAATGGATTTGTATGTAGCATTTATGGATCTGGAGAAGGCATATGATAGAGTTGATAGAGATGCTCTGTGGAAGGTATTAAGAATATATGGTGTGGGAGGCAAGTTGTTAGAAGCAGTGAAAAGTTTTTATCGAGGATGTAAGGCATGTGTACGTGTAGGAAGAGAGGAAAGTGATTGGTTCTCAGTGAATGTAGGTTTGCGGCAGGGGTGTGTGATGTCTCCATGGTTGTTTAATTTGTTTATGGATGGGGTTGTTAGGGAGGTAAATGCAAGAGTCCTGGAAAGAGGGGCAAGTATGAAGTCTGTTGGGGATGAGAGAGCTTGGGAAGTGAGTCAGTTGTTGTTCGCTGATGATACAGCGCTGGTGGCTGATTCATGTGAGAAACTGCAGAAGCTGGTGACTGAGTTTGGTAAAGTGTGTGGAAGAAGAAAGTTAAGAGTAAATGTGAATAAGAGCAAGGTTATTAGGTACAGTAGGGGTGAGGGTCAAGTCAATTGGGAGGTGAGTTTGAATGGAGAAAAACTGGAGGAAGTGAAGTGTTTTAGATATCTGGGAGTGGATCTGTCAGCGGATGGAACCATGGAAGCGGAAGTGGATCATAGGGTGGGGGAGGGGGCGAAAATTTTGGGAGCCTTGAAAAATGTGTGGAAGTCGAGAACATTATCTCGGAAAGCAAAAGTGGGTATGTTTGAAGGAATAGTGGTTCCAACAATGTTGTATGGTTGCGAGGCGTGGGCTGTGGATAGAGATGTGCGCAGGAGGATGGATGTGCTGGAAATGAGATGTTTGAGGACAATGTGTGGTGTGAGGTGGTTTGAGCGAGTGAGTAACGTAAGGGTAAGAGAGATGTGTGGAAATAAAAAGAGCGTGGTTGAGAGAGCAGAAGAGGGTGTTTTGAAATGGTTTGGGCACATGGAGAGAATGAGTGAGGAAAGATTGACCAAGAGGATATATGTGTCGGAGGTGGAGGGAACGAGGAGAAGAGGGAGACCAAATTGGAGGTGGAAAGATGGAGTGAAAAAGATTTTGTGTGATCGGGGCCTGAACATGCAGGAGGGTGAAAGGAGGGCAAGGAATAGAGTGAATTGGAGCGATGTGGTATACAGGGGTTGACGTGCTGTCAGTGGATTGAATCAAGGCATGTGAAGCGTCTGGGGTAAACCATGGAAAGCTGTGTAGGTATGTATATTTGCGTGTGTGGACGTATGTACATGTGTATGGGGGGGGGGGGGTTGGGCCATTTCTTTCGTCTGTTTCCTTGCGCTACCTCGCAAACGCGGGAGACAGCGACAAAGTATAAAAAAAAAAAAAAAAAAAAAAAATATATATATATATATATATATATATATATATATATATATATATATATATATATATATATATATATATATATATTTTTCTTTCTTTTAAACTATTCGCCATTTCCCGCGTTAGCGAGGTATCGTTAAGAACAGAGGACTGGGCCTTTTTTTGGAATATCCTCACCTGGCCCCCTCTGTTCCTTCTTTTGGAAAATTTAAAAAAAAAAAAAGAAAAAAAAGATAGGGAAGGATTTCCAGCCCCCTACTCCCTCCCCCTCTAGTCGCCCTCTACGACACGCAGGGAATACGTGGGAAGCACTCTTAATCCCCTATCCCCAGGGATATATATATATATATATATATATATATATATATATATATATATATATATATATATATATATATATATATATATATATATATATATATATATATATATATATATATATATATATATATACATATATATACATTATCCCTGGGGATAGGGGAGAAAGAATACTTCCCACGTATATATATATATATATATATATATATATATATATATATATATATATATATATATATTATCCCTGGGGATAGGGGATTAAGAATACTTCCCACGTATTCCCTGCGTGTCGTAGAAAGCGACTAAAAGGGGAGGGAGCGGGGGGCTGGAAATCCTCCCCTCTCGTTTTTTTTTTAATTTTCCAAAAGAAGGAACAGAGTGGGGCCAGGTGAGGATATTCCAAAAAAGGCCCAGTCCTCTGTTCTTAACGCTACCTCGCTAACGCGGGAAATGGCGAATAGTTTGAAAAAAAAAGAAAAATATATATATATATATATATATATATATATATATATATATATATATATATATATATATATATATATATATATATATCTTTTTCTTCTTTCAAACTATTCGCCATTTCCCGCATTAGCGAGGTAGCGTTAAGAACAGAGGACTGGGCCTTTGAGGGAATACCCTCACCTGGCCCAATTCTCTGTTCCTTCTTTTGGAAAAAAAAAAAAAAAAAAAAAACGAGAGGGGAGGATTTCCAGCCCCCCGCTCCCTCCCCTTTTAGTCGCCTTCTACGACACGCAGGGAATACGTGGGAAGTATTCTTAATCCCCTATCCCCAGGGATATATATATATATATATATATATATAATTGGGTGTCTTAAGCCTAGAAAGGAAGGAAGGAAGGAAGGCCCATTAAAGCCCTATCTTTTCCAGAGCGAAGGCTTTCAAGAGAGAGATAGGGAGAAATGAACAGTATTTTCTTGAGATTTGTACATATATCTTTCGATAAATATGTGGTTTTACGTGTGTCTCCTTAGAGATGGAATTCTTCCATTTTAAGTGTATAGATCTCTCTCTCTCTGTCTCTCTCTCTCCATATATATATATATATATATATATATATATATATATATATATATATATATATATATGTATATATAAATAAAGTATGAATAAGGTATGGCGGGGTGGCGACGCGAATGAATACATCCAGTAAGTATGAAGTATGTACATGCGTATATATGTATATGTATGTGTATGTTTGATTATGTATAGGTTGAAATGTATAGGTATGTATATGAGCGTATGTGGACGTGTATGTGTGTACATGTGTATGTGGGTGGGTTGTGCCATTTTTTCTTGTGTATCCTTGCGCTACTTCGCTAACGCAGGATACAGCGAGAAATTATAAGTAAATAAAGTATACAAGTAATGGGAGTGTGTGTTTGTGGTAGTAGTGGGTGGGTGTGTTAAGCGTGGAAAGGAAGGCCTGTTAAAGTCCTTTTTTTGTAGACCGGAGGTTTGAATAAGGGGTTTAACGGGCCTATATATATAATGAAATACGTGCTTGCTATTAGTTGACAATGATCTGCCAATGAGAGGGCTGCATTTGATATAGTTTGATAAGTTGTAAGGGTGAAATTCCTATGTATTGTTTGGGTTAAGTATCAGTAATTATGTAATGTCGTCTTCGGTGGTGCGAGCGCGTTATATGCACTAGCAGACACAAACTCCCTCCCTATTGGCTGAAGAAAAGCCATAAGCTCCGCCCACACTGCCTCACTTGATCCAGCTGAAGGTTGAAAGGCTATTTTTCACAATCATCTCTATGTTTATAGGGAAAAAAAGGGAAAATATAATGGCGTCATAAGATAGAGCTTGCCGTGTTGTCTATGTTCCATAAGATACATACAAAGAAAAATGCATATTTCACGAAAGCACACGATGATAGGCACAGAAGGTACAAGTGCTACTTTAACGTCCATCTAGCGCGGTATATATAAGAATGTTCCTATGTATTCCCTACAGAACTGGTAAAAGAGCGGTTCCCTTATTTACCGTTTTTTTAAGGCTTAGCTTAGCTCTTTAGCTTAGTGAAGCATTCCCCCATTTCCTCCCTTAACTTTTATTCGTGTTTATTTTCTGTGTTTACTCTTCTCTTTTTGTGTTTACAGACAAGTGAGTGTTGACCGGTGTTTCTGGTGTTGCTGAACCACTGCTACATTTCACGAAGGCTGATTGTACACAATTGTGCGACCATGTGGGAGGTGATGACCGCAGGAGACCTGATCCCATCTTGGTACGTCCGGCTCGTCCCACTTTGGGGCGCTTGTCTCTCTGATCAGCTGCCTCGTATATTTTCTTAGAGAAGATGTAAGGTGTTACAAGTACCTTTTGTGTGGGGTAGTGCGCCACCTCAGAATCTGTGGTTAATAGTTATAAACTCCAACAAACCAACCAGAAAAACAATGACCTCTGCATGACTGTACACACACGTCTATAATCATATAAGATATGATGACTACATTTTGTATTGGCCACAAGAAGTAAAAGCTCTCTCCATATTCTTGGCTGTTCAGATGTGACTACTCTAATAGACCAGTTGGCTGGTTAATGACTCTTCCTCCTACATACATAACTATAAAACTCTCTAATGTTTCTTTTGTTACTTTCATCAATATGCGCCTCATAGTAATGTTTAACCTTCATGTGTAAGGTCTTAGTTTCTCTACATAGATTTACATAGTTGACTCCATCATGTTGGCTATGGTGAGTGAAGTTGAGGTTCTAATGTACTACTCTGCCAGGCAACACACAGGATTTATTATATATTTGTATCATTTTGGCTTCGTTTATAAAACAAAGTGTCTACTACACATTGTAAGGAACATCAGAGATAATCTATCGTTGATCGCTTGGGAAATTTTTTTTGTCCTTTTTGATATTATCAATAGAATTTATAGTTGATGTTAGAACATAATACGTTTTCCTCTGTCGTAGGTTTGTCATGTATTGTACTACGTCACTATCAAGCAAGTTCAGCCCGCCCGCGCCCGCTGCTACTGGCCAGTCATCCCCACTACTTGTGTAGGTCTTTTCCGGAGAGTTGTGAGGAATATCGTGCGGGAACTCATATTCCAGGTGACTATGTTCCTCTTAGTGTTCATCATCCTCGTGAGAATGGTGGTGGTGGAGGTAATGGTTCCTATCATTAGAACGGTTGACTACGCTGTGCAGGTCACACCGAAAGTCCTTATAATATTCTTGGATGAGATAGTTGTGGTACTTGTCGTGGAGGTGGCAAAGATGATGCTCACTGGCATTCTTGTACTCATCGTAAAGATGGACACAAAGGTCAGTATCTCTGTATGGTCAGTTGTCTTCAGAGTAGCAGTGATCTTGGAGACTATGGCACAATCATTACCAACAACACATTAAGAATCCTCTCTCTCCTGGGGGCCTCATCGAGGAATTCTTCATCGTTGCAGCACTCAGGTTGATTTTCTGTTGTAGGCTGTTGGCTGGAGGCGCCGTTGTAGTAACAGTTTTGGTCCTGCGCACACTGGTAACCGCTGCCATAGTACTTCTTCGTCCAGCAATTTACCTGATTCAAATGACGTCGAAATTGGGTAAATACGTAGTAACCTTTGTTAAAGTGGTCCACAGCAGAAAAGGGTGTGTTGAAATGGTTTGGACATATGGAGATAATGAGTGAGGAAAGATTGCCAGGGCATGTGAAGCGTCTGGGGTAAACCATGGAAAGGTCTGTGAGAACCTTGATGTGTAAAGGGAGCTATGGACACAAGACAGCTAGAGACTGAGTGTGAACGAATGTGGCCTTTGTTGTGTATTC
The DNA here is from genome assembly GCF_036320965.1 of Panulirus ornatus. Taxonomy (NCBI): domain Eukaryota; kingdom Metazoa; phylum Arthropoda; class Malacostraca; order Decapoda; family Palinuridae; genus Panulirus; species Panulirus ornatus. Next base: position 5,475,078 of record NC_092266.1, read on the forward strand.
CTGCCACTGTCTCGCTGTCTGTGTATGTATGCGCTGAAATATATATGTACGCATAAGTTGTTATTATTATCATTATTATTATTATTATTACTATTATTATTATTATTATTATTATTATTATTATTATTATTATTATTATCATTATTATTATTATTATTATTATTATTATTATTATTATTATTATCATTATCATTATCATTATTATCATTATTATTATTATCATTATTATTATCTTATTATCATTATAATTATTATTATTATTATCATTATCATATTATCATTACTATTACTATTGCCATTACTGTTATCGTTATTATTATCATTATTATTCTTGCTTTGAAGAATGTATGTGAGAAACACTTAGAAATACAGATGGACTTTTAGGTAGCATTTATGGATCTAGAGAAGGAATAGGATAGGGTGGATACAGATCCTCTGTGGAAGGCAAGTTGCTAGAAGCAGTTAAAAGTTTTTACAAAGGATGTAAGGCATGTGCACAAGTAGGAAGAGAAGAAAGTGATTGGTTCCTAGGGAATGTCTCTTTGCATCAGGGGTGCGTGGGATCGCCATGGTAGTTAAATTTGTTTATGGATGGGGTAGTTAGGGAGGTGAATGCAAGAGTTTTGGAGAGAGGGGCTAGTATGCAGTCTGTTGTGGATGAGAGGGCTTGGGAAGTGAGTAAATTGTTGTTCACTGATAATACAGCGCTGGCGGCTGATTCGGGTGTGAAACTTGCAGAAGCTGGTGACTGAGTTTGGTAAAGTGTGTGAAAGAAAAAAGTAAATGTGAATAAGAGCAAGGTTATTAGGTTCAGTGGGGTTGAGGGACAAGTTAATTGAAGGGTAAGTTTGAATGGAGAAAAGTGAAGAAAGTGAAGTGTTGTAGATATCTGGGAGTGGACTTGATAGCGGATGGAACGATGGAAGCGGAAGCGAGTCATTGGTTGAGGGAGAGAGCGAAGGTTCTGGTAGCGTTGAAGAATGTGTATGCTGGAGGGAAAGAATATTATCTCGAAAAGGAAAAATGAGTATGTTTGAAGGAATAGTGCTTCCAACAATGTTCTATGGTTGCGAGGCGTGAGGTGGTTTAAGTAATGAAAGGGTAATAGAGATGTGTGGTAATAAAAAGAGTATGGTTGAGAGAACAGAAGAGGGTGTATTGAAATGGTTTCGTCACATGGAGAGAATGAGTGAGGAAAGATTGACAAAGAGGATATATGTGTCAATGTTAAAAGGAATGAGGAGAAGTGTGAGACCAGATTGGAGGCAGAAGGATTAAGTGTAAAAAGATTTTGAGCGGTCATTTTCATATACGGCGGGGTTGCGATGGGAATGGTTAAAGGCAGCAGGTATGGATATGTACATGGGTATATACGTATATGTTTGTGTATGTATTTGTTTGTCTACGTTGAAATGTATAAGTATGTATATGTGCGTGTGTGGACGTGTATGTATGTCTATGTGTATGTGGGTGGGTTGGTGCCATTCTTTCGTCTGTTCCCTTGAACTACCTTCTAACGCTGGAGAGAGCGACTAAGTATAATAAGATTATCTGGTGGAGGCAATGGTGAAGATCTGTAGGGATTTTCAGAAAAGAAGAATGTTGGGGTGAAGAGAGTGGTGCGCTAGATGAGACTTGTGAATATGTTATGTACTTCAAAATGTTACAGAAGACTTAAGGAATTTGATGAAACATAATGTTGTTCTGATAGATTATTTGTTTATAAGGACTATGTATTGTGTTGAGCTTTAATGGTTGTTTAAACCAATGCGTTTCAGCTAGAATCAGTGAAGATTACAAGAAATTCAAATAAGGTGATAAAAACAAATCTATATTATCATAAACAACAGAACATTTTCTCCTCTGGGGATTTAAAAGAAAAACAACACAGGAGAGCTAGTTTAAGGCAGGAGTATCTCATTTTCGTAACAAACTATATACTATTACGTCCCTTTTCTATCATAAATCTTATGTTCACTTTCAACAAATGTCTTGTATCTATAATAAAAATTCGGTATAGAGATTTGTTGAATGTCCTCCAGCGAGGGGTTGTATGAGTCTTCGTTAGTGAAGTTCATTTCGTGTAATGGATCATGCATTACAAAGTTGTGTCTATCCACACAAGTGTTACACGTCCCAAGTAGATAATCCCTAGATATGGCGTCTGTCTAACATAGATACGTCTTTTATAGATATTTGTAAAGCATTCTTCTGAGTGACGATACCTAACACTTTCGTGATAAAGTTGATCAGTTGTAAGTGATCAAGCATTACAAAGGTGTGTCCATTGCCACAGGTGCTAGTGATCCCGGGTCAAGGTATTTCACCATCTTTGTTTCCTCAACACTTCTAGTTATATATGTTTCATCCTTGATGTGATCCTTACAATGAGTATTCATTGTTTGTAATTCTCTTCATCCTTATCATAGCATTAATCAGCTGAAGTGCAGAATACTTACATGAAACTGACTACTTTATTCTGTTTGAGACATAATGCTATGAAAGGTGTTACCGGACTCCACCCGTAAGTGGTTATGGTTCACATTCTGGCTTCAAGACCTTTAGGTTATAGCCCTTAAATCCAACAACATATATACATCCTGTTATACAACTGATGTTACTGTCTGACGTATGTATGTATGGTGCGGCTTGATGACCTTACCTGCTGATGGTCATTAAGTCAAACATGTTATCATGTTGCAAATATCGTGATTTGTATGTTTTGTTGTGTGGCACAGATTATGGTGTAGATAACTTTAATAACCTTTACCGGTTACTATCCAGTATAGTGAACGATAGACAGACTTACGTGTTACAGACTCCGTATGATAAGCACCTGACGAATCTCGACACAACAAATTACTTGTTGGGTAAGATCAGAGAACGAGTCGTCCAGTGGCAGAACATAAACCTACAACATGTAACAACAACAACAACAACAACAACAACAACAACAACAACAACAACAACAAACAACTGTTATGTGAAGAGCGAGTTATTCAAAGTGAGATGATCACAAGGAAGTTAGAGATATAGAAGAGTAGGAGTGAGGTATAAGCTGGAGGCCCACCCACCGTGGCTGGTGCTATATAGAGCAGTGAGGGCTAACACCATATCTTAACCCATGGTGATGTGTGAGCTTATAAACACTGGTGGTATTTATGGCGGCCACCAGGAAGTAATGTTCACCAGGTATTGCTCTGCTCTACACTGATCCAACAACTACAAGGATAATGTTGTTATAACCTTCATGATCATGCTGGTTATAGAAGTATTATAGATACATGTTGGTGACACAAGGATAATGTTGTTATAACCTTCTTGATCATGCTGGTTATAGAAGTATTATAGATACATGTTGGTGACACAAGGATAATGTTGTTATAACCTTCTTGATCATGCTGGTTATAGAAGTATTATAGATACATGTTGGTGACACAAGGATAATGTTGTTATAACCTTCTTGATCATGCTGGTTATAGAAGTATTATAGATACATGTTGGTGACACATCATAATGATGGTCTCGTCTGGTGTCCACATAACCACAGTACTTTACTACAGTACATACAGTAATATCAGTCGTAACACTATGTATGTAGTCGTGATTACCGTAACAGGTGAGTGGCAAGATTGGATGACGTAACGTAACAATATCAGACTTCATCATTCTCAATAGTTTAGATGGATCATGTAATATTTGGCGTTGCTTCATGTTTTATCAGATTATCAAATGATGGCTGGTCTAATGACCTTCACAAGTCAATGGTCATTAAATCCAACACAGCAACTAACCACTCAGGATGACCAGGAGGGAGCCACCTGGTGCAGACCAAGTGTACCAGCCTGGTGGAGAGGATCAACTGCTCCACCTCAGGATAAGAGCTGCTCAAGTTCTGTAGTGAGGGACACTCCAAGTGGCATGTGAAACTACCAGTCTTAGTTATAAACTACCGCCCGGCTGGCCGGTGGGTGGCTGTGGCCAACATGAACCCAGGGGCAACACACACACACACACCGCCCACTGACCTGACCACCACCACTGTGACCTGACCACGTGTGGCATGTAGCTCATCCTTGGACAACATTAATCAAATACCTAGACAGAATTTTTATGTTAGATAAAAGACATTTCTTGATAGTAAACATAAGAAATGATGACGAAAGATAAGGGACGCTATTAGAGGTAAATATTTTGTTAAAATATGAAATACTCTTCCTCAAACTAGCTCCCTGTACTGTATTTTCTTTTACATACCCAGAGGAAAATATATTCTGTGGTTAATCACTATAAATGTTTATGTTTAACAGGTTTTCTATTTCTGATAGTATTTCACTGATTCAGGTTTAAGAACCTTGGTCCTGAACAACCATTATAATGCAACACAATACATATTTACCATAAATAAATCATTTATCACAATAACCATTATGTTTGTACCAGATTCTTTAAGTCCTCAATCACGTTTGTTAATATATAAGGCATTTTTCCGCCACATTTCAATACATAACATATATCTACACGTGTGGAAATATATGTATATGTTTTTATAAATTATTTTTTGGCTTTTATAATCAAGGTGTAAGATATCCGTCTGAAGAAAATACTAGATAATATTATAGGTTATGTGTGTGTGTGTGTGTGTGTGTGTGTGTGTGTGTGTAAGCGCACACAAAAGTGAAAACATATCTTACACTTACAAGGTTAAGAGGCGGGGCAACACGAGTGTACAAATCCTTCCTCAAAAGACTCACGTGATAATGATTAAAGTAGTAAACACACACACACACACACACACACACACACACACACACACACACACACACAGAGCGGCGCCAGGCTGGAGGCGGGGCATCGTGACGTCACAGGCAAGTCCCTCCCCCCGCCAGATCCAAACATGTGTTGTGTCTGGTGATGGCGGTTCAAGATTTCCCACATTTATATTGATCTTTACATTATCATCCACTCCCAAAGTCACCTGGCATTCTTGTGTTTCAACAACAGACGTGATATATGCAACACCAGGCAAACATTGTACCATTATCTGATAGGTTAATTGGTGCACAATCAAGAACCAGTGAATTTCATCGCCGCCATAAGTAAGTAAGGAAGGTGACTTTAATGATGATAAATACGACCTGGTATGGCTGTGTCTACACACTACCGCCATCTGGTCAACATTGTACATACCAACCTTTAAACTGTGACATTCAACCACAAGGTTTAAAGTCGCTCATGAAAACGCGAACTTAAAATCTATCAATTTAAATCTACCATTCATCAATAAACATTTAAACACCGTCATTTAAACGAAAACCTTCCAGATGCGTTATTTTACCAGAGTCCTTTAAGATACGTCATATAAACACAAAATATAAATGTACGTTAAGCTTGTGCAAACCATCATTGAAACTCAAACTTTTAAATTAGAATTGTAATGAAATTGCGAACTTTTAACTCTGTCAAATTACAGACATTGTACAAAATGATTCACTTAATTGACAAATTTTAATGTCAGTTAATTTAACGATATCCTTTGTGGTTCATCTCTGAAACACAAACCTTTAAACTTTGTCTCTAGAACTGAACACAACCATTAAGTTTCATAACTGGAATGGAAATTTGGATAATCTATCAAAATTCGTCATATAACGCGAACTT
>NC_092266.1:5480838-5563866 GCF_036320965.1 Panulirus ornatus
TCTTAGGTGTACATCATAGTTTAGGCCTAGGACAGTGTTGGAGTTTGAGATGGGAATGGGTAAATGTCGGTGTATACGGGAGTGTAGGTAGACATTAGTTATGTTGTATCTCTGTCGTACATTAAAGTAGGATATGTTGGATTTTGCAGGATTTGTTTTGATCCTCCATTTTAACTCCCAGAGCGAAACGTGGTCAATTTCCTGTTGGGTTCTATTGAATAAGTGTGTGAGGGTTCTGGCTCTGATTAGCTGTGTGACATCATCTGCATATTGGAGAGTGATGGAGTCCAGGTGTATAGGTTTGGGAAGATCATTTGTGTAGAGTGTGTAAAGAGTGGGGGCCAGCACGGAGCCTTGGGGTACACCGGCATTAAGGAGGAAGTAGTTTGAGTAAGTGTTTCTGTATTTGATTTGGGTTTTCCTGTTGCTAAGATAGTTAGAGAGAAGCTTAATGGTGAGTCGTTGGAGTTGGAACTGGGTGTTTAGTTTATACCTCAATCCATCGTGCCACACGGTGTCAAAGGATTTTTCAACATCTTTTGTGACGAGTGCGGTCATTTTGTGTGTCCGCGTGTTGTTTCTTATGTAGTTAGTAATGATGTTGAGTTCATCTTGTGTGGAGCGATGTTGATGAAAGCCAAACTGTTTGTGTGAGAGTAGTTTGTTAGGTGTTGTCTAAGTCTGTTGTTTAAGATTCTTTCAAATGTCTTCCCAATGGACTCAAGTAGGCTGATAGGTCTGTAGTTCATTGGGCCTCTGTTGGATTTGTTGGGTTTAGGTATCATTGTGGTTGTTGCAGTTTTGAAGGCCGCGGGAAAATAGCCAGAGGCTAGTGCCGCGTTGAAGAGGAAGGTGATGGCTCTGATAGTGTTGTTAGGGAGATGTTTATGTAGCTGGAAACCAATGCCTGAGTTACCTGGAGCTACTTTGGGCGATTTTAGGAAGAGGAATTTGACCTCGCTTGATCTTATTGGAGTTGTGAGAAAGTGGTCGTGTGAAAGCGATTAGAAATGTATGATCTGTTCTGGGTAGAAGTGACTGGGTCTGTTTTGTATATGTTGTGTGACAATTTGAGTGTTTTCGTACGCCAGAGGGTGAGGGGGGGTGAGGGTGAAAGATACCTTCCCAGTGTTTTTGAAAAATATTGGCAATGTCTTGTGGGTTATGGTGTAGTGCTGTCGTCATTTAGCCCATTAAAGTCTGTTTTTAGTATTCCTTTAAGTTTTCGGATTCTGTTCCAAAACTCTTGAGGAGATTTGATCCGGTGTTGTTCCGTTGTGGTGATAAGAGATTTCCAGTGTCTATTGTGATCTTCTAGAAGTCTGTTGATTGTGTGGTTTCGTAGGGATGTAAGGTCCTGCCGTACTAGGCCCAATCGACGTCTGTTTTGCTCAAAGTGTCGACAGTATCACGAGAGGAGTCTTGTTGTTTTGGAAGAGAGAAAGAAGGAGTATCTTCAAGTAAGTGAAGATTTGGGGATACAAATGTTAGCTGCCTGTGTGATTGTTCCATGTATATGTTCTATTTCTGTGTCTCTTAGTGTTATTGGTTGGTTTCCGTAGTTTGTGGTGTAAGTGCGGTTGGAGAGAGTGTCTTTGAAGCTCTCCCAGTCTTTTGTAGTGGTAGTGTGAGGGTGATGGGACGAGGATAGGGTTAGACGAGAGATGAAGAAAGATGGGGATGTGGTCGGAACCACACAGTGGTCCTGGAGACAAGAAATTATGGAGATAATTACTGGCTCTGTTGGAGAAGACAAGATCAGGTCTGCCTTCTCCTCCTAGGCCACTGAAGACAGTGTGGAAGTAAGGTCCTAGGAAGTTAAGACGTTTGTAAGAGTATAAAGCGAATAAGACATCACCATGAGAATTGTTCATGTTGTGGTGGAAGGTTGTATATTGGGCTTTGAGGTCAGCTAGAAGGTAGACTGGGATATGTGTGTGATTGAATACTGTGTAGAGATCATGGAGTGGAATGGTAGTGTTGGGTCGAGAGTATGTAGGGCAGAAGATAATCAAGCCATGTATTGTGTTTGTCTTAACTGCTAGAAAGTGTTCGTATTGCCATGAGGTGGCGAGGTATTGGTGTTCGATGATGTTGCGTGTAAAGATGGCGACTCCCTCGTGTCTACTGTCTGGAGACTGTCGTAATGTATACCCGCAATGTCTGATCTTATACCCGTTGGTGATACATGTACTGTTAAGTATCACAACATCGGGTCTCTTCTCTTTTAAGAAGTGTGGCAATCAGATAACGGCTACTGTGATAACTACGCACGTTAAACTGCAAGATCTTAAGCATTTACGATTTTTGGAAGTTTGTCGGCCTTCTGCATCTAGGGTCGATGAGGGCCGCTGACCCACCGTTGGGGTATTTAGATTGTACCATGTTTCTAGTCTTGGGTCGGGGCTTATCTGGTGAAGGGAGAGGAGAGGGGACAGGAGAGGGGAGAGGAGAGGGAAGAGGGGAGGGGAGAGGGGAGGGGAGAGGGTGAACGTCGACTATTTGAATGTCGGGTTTGACCGGAGGAGGGTTGTCAGGTGCGTCGGCAAGGTCAGGTTCTGGGGCTCCTCTGGGAGGGTTAGGCGCAGGAAGGGACGGGATCGGTGGAGGGGGGATTGGTGTGTGGAGGTTCAGGGGAGACTGTCGTGGTGGTGGAAGTTGAGACGGTGGGGGTGGGAGAGGAATCGGTATTTGGAGAGACAGTTGGATTGTTGGTGTTGGGTTGGGGGATTGTGGATGGAGTTTTGTTAGGTGGTGCGGAGGGGGTACTGGAAGCTGGGAGGGTGAGTGCCTGAACCCTGCACTCACGAAAACCATGACCAGTTTCAGCGCATTGACTACAGGTTTGGTGGGGTTCTTTACAGTTCTTTGTTTCATGTCCGAATTGCAAACATTTGTAGCATTGCTGAACGTCGATATATTCATCTTTTTTCAGGGATTTTGCGGGCATAGAGATCATGGGGAACAGGATTCCTCGGGAGAGCAAGCGATCGGCCTCGGTCGGGTTTGAGCATTGAATTTTTATTGATCTAGAGTTGTTAGGTTTATAAACGCTGATGACGTTGACGTCATTTCTTTTCACCATTGGATTCACCAACAATTTCCGTGGGGCTGAGGGACAAGATAGATGCATCGACTTTATAGGCAATAATGGTACATCTAGCTTGAAGGGGGCAGCGGTCTTGAACGATTTGGTAGTTATTTTTTGCTAGTTCATCGAGGAGAGGCTTAGATAGGATTGTATCTAAATCACTATCTTTGCCCAAGCAAATTTTAAATTGATATTTATTCGTAGGGAATTGAATTACCCTAGTGGGACGGATCTGAGTGGTCTTGAAAACGATGGACAGGATTTGGAACGTTAAAGGTGGGGGACAACCAGGTTTTAGAAATTTAAGTCGTATGTCGTTCGGCATGCTCGTGGCATCAGTGTCCTAGTGCTTGAAAACGTGGGTGTGGGACGCTCGCCGGTCCAAGGTAGGGAGAGGTAAGAGAGAGTGTGAGGGTCTCCACCCCGTTAGGTGAGAACAGGTGCACTCCAGCCTCCGCTCCTCAGGAAAATGAGTTTTTCAGAATGGTGTGGGGAAGCTGGGGTAGAGATTGCTCAAGCCAAACGGTCGAGAGATGGATGATGGATGATAAAAAAATGAAATGAAAATTGGATGAGAAAGATGGAGTGGAGGCAACGCGGGGGTGTAGGGAGTGGCGAGGGTGGCGGTGAGGGATCAGCCTACCGGCGTCAGGTCACCAGTCGGGTCACAGTAATTGTCTCCCACGGGATGGACCAACGTGGGAGCCAATGTTACAATCCGCTTCTTTCTTCGGTTTTCTCTCTTCTGTCTTCTATCTTCTTTCTTCTGTCTTCTATCTTCTTTCTTCTGTCATCTCTCTTCTTTCTTCTCTCTTCTTACGGCCTGGCGGTTAATCCTACATCAACCACGTGGTCACCACGTGGCCGAGACAGGAGGGGCAAGAACCAATCCGAATGATCTCCTCACATCACCACTACTTGTTATCACCTTCCCAGTATCCCCCTTCACTGAAGTTCCCATTTGTTCCCTTGTCTTACGCACTTTATCTATCTCCTTCCGAAACATCTTTTTATTCTTCCTAGAATTTAATGATACTCTCTCAACCTAACTCTCATTTGCCCTCTTTTTCACCTCTTGCACCTTTGTCTTCACCTCTTGCCTCTTTCTTTTATACATCTCCCACTCGTTTGCATCATTTCCCAGCAAAAATCGTCCAAATGGCTCTCTCTTCTCTTTCACTAATAATCTTACTTCTTCATCCCACCACTCACTACCCAGTCTAATCTGCCTACCTCCCACGCTTCTCATGCCACAAGCATCTTTCGCGCAGGCTATCACAGCTTCCCTAAATTCATCCCATTTCTTTCCCATACTCCCCTTACCTCCTTTGGTTCACCTTTTTCCATTCTGTACTCAGTCTCTCCTGGTACTTCTTCACGCAAATCTCCTTCCCAAGCTCACTTACTCTCACCACTCTCTTCACTTCAACATTCCCTCTTCTTTTCTGGAAACCTCTACAAATCTTCATCTTCGCCTCCACAAGCACCACTCTCTTCACTCCAACATTCTCTCTCCTTTTCTGAAAACCTTTACAAATGTTCACCTACGCCTCCACACGCGCGATTACCAATTAACATGTAATCCAATAATGCTGTCTGGCCATCTTTCCGTACGTATACTTATGTATATCGCTCTTTTTAAACCAGGTATTCCCAATCACCATTCCTTTTTCAGCACATAAATCTACAAGCTCTTCACCGATTCCATTTACAACACTGTACACCCCATGTACACCAATTATTCCCTCAACTGCCACATTACCTACCTTTGCATTCAAGTCACCCATCACTATAACCCGGTATTGTGCATCAAAACTACTAACACACTCACTCAGCTGCTCCCAAAACACTTGCCTCTCAAGATCTTTCTTTTCATGCCCAGGTGCATATCCACCAATAATCATACATCTCTCTCCATCAACTTTCAGTTTTACCCGTATCAATCTAGACTTTACTTTCTTACCCTCTATCACATACTCCCACAACTCCTGTTTCAGGAGTAGTGGTAATCCTTCCCTTGCTCTTTTACTCTCACTAAAACCCCTGACTTTACTCTCAAGACATTCCCAAACCACTCTTCTCCTTTACCCTTGAACTTCGTTTCACTCAGAGCCAAAACATCCATGTTCATTTCCTCAAACATACTACCTATCTCTCCTTTTATCTCATATTGGTTACATCCACACATATTAAGACACACCAATCTGAGCCTTCGAGGAGGATGATCACTCCTTGCGTGACTCATGTTTCCGCTTTTAGAAAGTTAAAATACAAGGAAGGAAGGGTTTCTAGCCCCCGCTCCCGTCCCCTTTAGTCCCCTTCTACGACATGTGGGATTGCGTGGGAAGTACTTTTTCTGCCCTATATACATATATATATATATATATATATATATATATATATATATATATATATATATATATATATATATATATATATATATATATATATATATATATATATATATGTATATATAGAGACAGCGACAGAGCAAGATAGATAACTAAATGAATATATATATATATATATATATATATATATATATAAATATATATATATATATATATATATATATATATATATATATATATATATATATATATATATATATATATATATATATATATATATATATATATATATATATATATGTATATATAGAGACAGCGACAGAGCAAGATAGATAACTAAATGAATATATATATATATATATATATATATATATATATATATATATATATATATATATATATATATATATATATATAGGGGTTGGGAGAAAGAATACTTCCCACGTATTCTCTGCGTGTCGTAAAAGGCGACTAAAAGGGAAGGGAGCGGGGGGTTGGAAATCCTCCCCTCTCATCTTTTGATTTTCCAAAGGAAGGAACAGAGAAGGGGGCCAAGTGGGGATTTCCCTCAAAGGCTCAGTCTTCTGTTACTAAAGCTACCTCGCTAATGCGGGAAATGGCGAATAGTATGAAAAAGAAAAAAAAAAAATATATATATATATATATATATATATATATATATATATATGTATATATATATATATATATATATATATATATATATATATATATATATATATATATATATATATATATATATATGTATGTATGTATATGTATAAAAGAAAGAGCCAGAAGGTCAAGAGAAAGGTGTAAGAGGTGAAAAAAAGGGCAAATGAGAGTTGGGGTGAGAGAGTATCATTAAATTTTAGGGAGAATAAAAAGATGTTTTGGAAGGAGGTAAATAAAGTGCTTAAGACAAGGGAGCAAATGGGAACATCAGTGAAGGGGGCTACTGGGGAGGTGATAACAAGTCAGGGCGTCCTAGCTTCGTCTCTTCGATGTATATCAACTGTTTCTAGCCTTGATGGGAGCTTTTGAAGGTTTTGGACCTTTTACAGTCCTTTGGTCTTAAAAGTAATATCATTTAGCATTTTCTTCTACTGAGAACTAGCTTTGGGATCAGGAAGTACAGATGGTGAAACTTGTGCAGTGATGAGACAGAATCTTTTTAATTTCTTTTTTTTATTGGTTAAAGATCAAAACCTAAGGTTTCTTGCTAAAATTCTGAGATTATTCCTTTATTAATAGCCCTAAAATTATTTTATCCTTGGGAACATAATTCTTTGTGTTCAGTTAGTTCACTTAGAGGTTTTTTAGCCTTACAGAAAATTATGTTGAAGAAAGTGTGTTTGTTCATCCAACTCCTTTATGCTTTTTCAAAAAGAAAAAGAAAATCAAGTTGGATCAGGGAGCTGATATTCCTTTTACAACCATGGTTGTCTTTTAAAGCCATTGGTGCAAGTGAAGGGGCTCCTCTAGTGGCATTCTTTAGGAATCTCATTGTTGAGTTCAGGAAGGAGGTCTATGGCTTTCGACTAACTTCCTTATTGAGTGCTCACTCTGCTTAGGGCTAATTAACTCGTTAATGTCTCCAGACAGATGCTTATGTGAGCTAAGCACTGCCTCTAAACAGATATTTATGCCACGTTTCACGCTTTGGTTTCAAGGTCATTTCAAAAAAGGTAACATGTTTCATACTTTGAGACTCTTGCAAATTGTGTCTACTACCTTTATCTTTTGAAGGTCATAGGTATATACCTATAAATTCTTGTACCTTATAACAAATGTTAGGTATGAACTTAGAAGTTTATATATATATATATATATATATGTATGTACATGGGAATGAATAAAGGCAGACAGTATGCATTATGTACATGTGTATATATGTATATGTCTGTGTGTGTGTGTATATATATATATATATATATATATGTCTGGGGAGTGAAGTCAGGGGTTAGTGAGAGGACAAGAGCAAGGGAGGGAGTAGCAATACTCCTGAAACAGGAGTTGTGGGAGTATGTGATAGAATGTAAGAAAGTAAATTCTCGATTAATATGGGTAAAACTGAAAGTTGATGGAGAGAGGTGGGTGATTATTGGTGCATATGCACCTGGGCATGAGAAGAAAGATCATGAGAGGCAAGTGTTTTGGGAGCAGCTAAATGAGTGTGTTAGCGGTTTTGATGCACGAGACCGGGTTATAGTGATGGGTGATTTGAATGCAAAGGTGAGTAATGTGGCAGTTGAGGGAATAACTGGTATGCATGGGGTGTTCAGTGTTGTAAATGGAAATGGTGAAGAGCTTGTAGATTTATGTGCTGAAAAAGGACTGATGATTGGGAATACCTGGTTTAAAAAGCGAGATATACATAAGTATACTTATGTAAGTAGGAGAGATGGCCAGAGAGCGTTATTGGATTACGTGTTAATTGACAGGCGCGCGAAAGAGAGACTTTTGGATGTTAATGTGCTGAGAGGTGCAACTGGAGGGATGTCTGATCATTATCTTGTGGAGGCTAAGGTGAAGATTAGTATGGGTTTTCAGAAAAGAGGAGTGAATGTTGGGGTGAAGAAGGTGGTGAGAGTAAGTGAGCTTGGGAAGGAGACCTGTGTGGGGAAGTACCAGGAGAGACTGTGTACAGAATGGAAAAAGGTGAGAACAATGGAAGTAAGGGGAGTGGGGGAGGAATGGGATGTATTTAGGGAATCAGTGATGGATTGCGCAAAAGATGCTTGTGGCATGAGAAGAGTGGGAGGTGGGCTGTTTAGAAAGGGTAGTGAGTGGTGGGATGAAGAAGTAAGAGTATTAGTGAAAGAGAAGAGAGAGGCATTTGGACGATTTTTGCAGGGAAAAAATGCAATTGAGTGGGAGAAGTATAAAAGAAAGAGACAGGAGGTCAAGAGAAAGGTGCAAGAGGTGAAAAAAAGGGCAAATGAGAGTTGGGGTGAGAGACTATCAGTAAATTTTAGGGAGAATAAAAAGATGTTCTGGAAGGAGGTAAATAGGGTGCGTAAGACAAGGGAGCAAATGGGAACTTCAGTGAAGGGCGCAAATGGGGAGGTGATAACAAGTAGCGGTGATGTGAGAAGGAGATGGAATGAGTATTTTGAAGGTTTGTTGAATGTGTCTGATGACAGAGGGGCAGATATAGGGTGTTTTGGTCGAGGTGGTGTGCAAAGTGAGAGGGTTAGGGAAAATGATTTGGTAAACAGAGAAGAGGTAGTAAAAGCTTTGCGGAAGATGAAAGCCGGCAAGGCAGCAGGTTTGGATGGTATTGCAGTGGAATTTATTAAAAAAGGGGGTGACTGTATTGTTGACTGGTTGGTAAGGTTATTTAATGTATGTATGACTCATGGTGAGGTGCCTGAGGATTGGCGGAATGCGTGCATAGTGCCATTGTACAAAGGCAAAGGGGATAAGAGTGAGTGCTCAAATTACAGAGGTATAAGTTTGTTGAGTATTCCTGGTAAATTATATGGGAGGGTATTGATTGAGAGGGTGAAGGCATGTACAGAGCATCAGATTGGGGAAGAGCAGTGCGGTTTCAGAAGTGGTAGAGGATGTGTGGATCAGGTGTTTGCTTTGAAGAATGTATGTGAGAAATACTTAGAAAAGCAAATGGATTTGTATGTAGCATTTATGGATCTGGAGAAGGCATATGATAGAGTTGATAGAGATGCTCTGTGGAAGGTATTAAGAATATATGGTGTGGGAGGCAAGTTGTTAGAAGCAGTGAAAAGTTTTTATCGAGGATGTAAGGCATGTGTACGTGTAGGAAGAGAGGAAAGTGATTGGTTCTCAGTGAATGTAGGTTTGCGGCAGGGGTGTGTGATGTCTCCATGGTTGTTTAATTTGTTTATGGATGGGGTTGTAAGGGAGGTAAATGCAAGAGTCCTGGAAAGAGGGGCAAGTATGAAGTCTGTTGGGGATGAGAGAGCTTGGGAAGTGAGTCAGTTGTTGTTCGCTGATGATACAGCGCTGGTGGCTGATTCATGTGAGAAACTGCAGAAGCTGGTGACTGAGTTTGGTAAAGTGTGTGGAAGAAGAAAGTTGAGAGTAAATGTGAATAAGAGCAAGGTTATTAGGTACAGTAGGGGTGAGGGTCAAGTCAATTGGGAGGTGAGTTTGAATGGAGAAAAACTGGAGGAAGTGAAGTGTTTTAGATATCTGGGAGTGGATCTGTCAGCGGATGGAACCATGGAAGCGGAAGTGGATCATAGGGTGGGGGAGGGGGCGAAAATTTTGGGAGCCTTGAAAAATGTGTGGAAGTCGAGAACATTATCTCGGAAAGCAAAAATGGGTATGTTTGAGGGAATAGTGGTTCCAACAATGTTGTATGGTTGCGAGGCGTGGGCTATGGATAGAGATGTGCGCAGGAGGATGGATGTGCTGGAAATGAGATGTTTGAGGACAATGTGTGGTGTGAGGTGGTTTGATCGAGTAAGTAACGTAAGGGTAAGAGAGATGTGTGGAAATAAAAAGAGCGTGGTTGAGAGAGCAGAAGAGGGTGTTTTGAAATGGTTTGGGCACATGGAGAGAATGAGTGAGGAGAGATTGACCAAGAGGATATATGTGTCGGAGGTGGAGGGAACGAGGAGAAGAGGGAGACCAAATTGGAGGTGGAAAGATGGAGTGAAAAAGATTTTGTGTGATCGGGGCCTGAACATGCAGGAGGGTGAAAGGAGGGCAAGGAATAGAGTGAATTGGAGTCATGTGGTATACAGGGGTTGACGTGCTGTCAGTGGATTGAATCAAGGCATGTGAAGCGTCTGGGGTAAACCATGGAAAGCTGTGTAGGTATGTATATTTGCGTGTGTGGACGTGTGTATGTACATGTGTATGGGGGGGGGGGGGTTGGGCCATTTCTTTCGTCTGTTTCCTTGCGCTACCTCGCAAACGCGGGAGACAGCGACAAAGTATAAAAAAAAAAAAAAAAAAAAAAAAAAATATATATATATATATATATATATATATATATATATATATATATATATATATATATATATATATATATATATATATATATGCGTTGAGTATCCCTGGGGATAGGGGAGAAAGAATACTTCCCACGTATTCCCTGCGTGTCGTAGAAGGCGACTAAAAGGGAAAGGAGCGGGAGGCTGGAAATCCTCCCCTCATTTTTTTTTTTCCAAAACAAACAGAGAAAGGGGCCAGGTGAGGATATTCCCTCAAAGGCCCAGTCCTCATCCTCTGTTCTTAACGCTACCTCGCTAATACGGGAAATGACGATTAGTAAAAAAAAAAAAAAGAAAAAAAAATATTTATATATGTATATATAAATAAATAAATATATAAATATATAAATATATAAATATATAAATATATACATAAATAAATATAAATAAATATATAAATATATATATATATATATATAAATTTCTGAATGAAATATATATATATATATATATATATATATATATATATATATATATATATATATATATATATATATATATTTTCCCTGGGGTTAGGGGAGAAAGAATACTTCCCACGTATTCCCTGCGTGTCGTAGAAGGCGACTAAAAGGGGAGGGAGCGGGTGGCTGGAAATCCTCCCCTCTCGTTTTTTTTTTTTTTTTTTTTTTAATTTTCCAAAAGAAGGAACAGAAAAGGGGACCAGGTGAGGATATTCCCTCTAAGGCCCAGTCCTCTGTTCTTAACGCTACCTCGCTAATGCGGGCGCATGCCCTGCTTCAATCCACTGACAGCACGTCAACCCCGGTATACCACATCGCTCCAATTCACTCTATTCCTTGCCCTCCTTTCACCCTCCTGCATGTTCAGGCCCCGATCACACAAAATCTTTTTCACTCCATCTTTCCACCTCCAATTTGGTCTCCCTCTTCTCCTTGTTCCCTCCACCTCCGACACATATATCCTCTTGGTCAATCTTTCCTCACTCATCCTCTCCATGTGCCCAAACCACTTCAAAACACCCTCTTCTGCTATCTCAACCACGCTCTTTTTATTTCCACACATCTCTCTTACCCTTACGTTACTCACTCGATCAAACCACCTCACACCACACATTGTCCTCAAACATCTCATTTCCAACACATCCATCCTCCTGCACACAACTCTATCCATAGCCCACGCCTCGATACCATACAACATTGTTGGAACCACTATTCCTTCAAACATACCCATTTTTGCTTTCCGAGATAATGTTCTCGACTTCCACACATTCTTCAAGGCCCCCAGGATTTTCGCCCCCTCCCCCACCCTATGATCCACTTCCGCTTCCATGGTTCCATCCGCTGCCAGATCCACTCCCAGATATCTAAAACACTTCACTTCCTCCAGTTTTTCTCCATTCAAACTCACCTCCCAATTGACTTGACCCTCAACCCTACTGTACCTAATAACCTTGCTCTTATTCACATTTACTCTTAACTTTCTTTTTTCACACACTTTTCCAAACTCAGTCACCAGCTTCTGCAGTTTCTCACATGAATCAGCCACCAGCGCTGTATCATCAGCGAACAACAACTGACTCACTTCCCAAGCTCTCTCATCCCCAACAGACTGCATACTTGCCCCTCTTTCCAAAACTCTTGCATTTACCTCCCTAACAACCCCATCCATAAACAAATTAAACAACCATGGAGACATCACACACCCCTGCCGCAAACCTACATTCACTGAGAACCAATCACTTTCCTCTCTTCCTACACGTACACATGCCTTACATCCTCGATAAAAACGTTTCACTGCTTCTAACAACTTTCCTCCCACACCATATATTCTTAATACCTTCCACAGAGCATCTCTATCAACTCTATCATATGCCTTCTCCAGATCCATAAATGCTACATACAAATCCATCTGCTCTTCTAAGTATCTCTCACATGCATTCTTCAAAGTAAACACCTGATCCACACATCCTCTACCACTTCCGAAACCACACTGCTCTTCTCCAATCCGATGCTCCGTACATGCCTTCACCCTCTCAATCAGTACCCTCCCATATAATTTACCAGGAATACTCAACAAACCTATACCTCTGTAATTTGAGCACTCACTCTTATCCCCTTTGCCTTTGTACAATGGCACTATGCACGCATTCCGCCAATCCTCAGGCACCTCACCACGAGTCATACATACACCAAATAACCCCACCAACCAGTCAACAATACAGTCACCCCCTTTTTTAATAAATTCCACTGCAATACCATCCAAACCCGCCGCCTTGCCGGCTTTCATCTTCCGCAAAGCTTTCACTACCTCTTCTCCGTCCACCAAATCATTTTCCCTAACCCTCTCACTTTGCACACTACCTCGACCAAAACACCCTATATCTGCCACTCTATCATCAAACACATTCAACAAACCTTCAAAATACTCACTCCATCTCCTTCTCACATCACCACTACTTGTTATCACCTCCCCACTTGCGCCCTTCACCGAAATTCCCGTTTGCTCCTTTGTCCTACGCACTTTATTTACCTCCTTCCAGAACATCTCTTTATTCTCCCCAAAATTTAATGATACTCTCCCACCCCAACTCTCATTTGCCCTTTTTTTCACCTCTTGCACCTTTCTCTTGACCTCCTGTCTCTTTCTTTTATACATCTCCCACTCAATTACATTTTTTCCCCGCAAAAATCGTCCAAATGCCTCTCTCTTCTCCTTCACCAACACTCCCACTTCTTCATCCCACCACTCACTACCCTCTCTAATCAACCCACCTCCCACTCTTCCCACGCCACAAGCACCCCCTGCGCAATCCATCACTGATTCCCTAAATACATCCCATTCCTCCCCCACTCCCCCCACTTCCATTGCTCTCACCTCTTTCCATTCTGTACTCAGTCTCTCCCGGTACTTCCTCACACAGGTCTCCTTCTCAAGCTCACTTACTCTCACCACCCTCTTCACCCCAACATATATATATATGTATGTATATATATACATACATATATATATATATATATATATATATATATATATATATATATATATATATATATATATATATATATATATATATATATATATATATATATATATATATATATATATATATATATATATATATATATGTATGTATATATATACATATATATATATATATATATATATATATATATATATATATATATATATATATATATATATATATATATATATATATATATATATATATATATATATATATATATATATATATATATATATATATATATATATATATATATATATATATGTATATATATATGACCCGCAGTGTATCGAGACAAACTTCCCCACAACTTTTTTAAAGGGGAAGTAAATGTTTATAGTTGTGTTACTGTAGTGATAGTTTTCATACATGGTGCTCTGACAAGAAAATAGTGAAATTGGAAATAATGTAGCTTAGACATTGAAGCTTATTCTTTCATTGAAATGTGAACAAAGGGAGCATTTTTTTTTCAAAGTGATAGAGATGGAAAGCAAAAAGGTGTTTTTCATGAATGTAAAGGAAAAGTTGAGGTCCAGATAAACTTTTGGTCTGTCAAGGCTTTATTATGACGGATGACCAACTACCTACCCTCATGTATCCAAGATATGGTTGTACTTTGTGTAATGAAGACAATTGAGAAACATCATAAGCCAATATTCCAGTTTCATGATAAGAGAAGTGGACCAGGCAGTATGATACAGTGGTTAAATTGATGAAAACTACTATTGACGTTTGTGTAAATAAATTATACCTTTCCCTTTTCAATAGCCAGAGGTTGAACCATATGTGATATTCATTTTTCATTTCATTTCAAGCTAGAAGTTTCAGTTTTCTAAATTATTTCTTACATTTTTCATATGTACATATACATATATATATATATATATATATATATATATATATATATATATATATATATATATATATATATATATATATATATATATATATATATATATATATATATATATATATATATATATATATATATATATATATATATATATATATATAGTGCCATTGTACAAAGGCAAAGGGGATAAGAGTGAGTGCTCAAATTACAGAGGTATAAGTTTGTTGAGTATTCCTGGTAAATTATATGGGAGGGTATTGATTGAGAGGGTGAAGGCATGTACAGAGCATCAGATTGGGGAAGAGCAGTGTGGTTTCAGAAGTGGTAGAGGATGTGTGAATCAGGTGTTTGCTTTGAAGAATGTATGTGAGAAATACTTAGAAAAGCAAATGGATTTGTATGTAGCATTTATGGATCTGGAGAAGGCATATGATAGAGTTGATAGAGATGCTCTGTGGAAGGTATTAATAATATATGGTGTGGGAGGAAAGTTGTTAGAAGCAGTGAAAAGTTTTTATCGAGGATGTAAGGCATGTGTACGTGTAGGAAGAGAGGAAAGTGATTGGTTCTCAGTGAATGTAGGTTTGCGGCAGGGGTGTGTGATGTCTCCATGGTTGTTTAATTTGTTTATGGATGGGGTTGTTAGGGAGGTAAATGCAAGAGTTTTGGAAAGAGGGGCAAGTATGAAGTCTGTTGGGGATGAGAGAGCTTGGGAAGTGAGTCAGTTGTTCGCTGATGATACAGCGCTGGTGGCGGATTCATGTGAGAAACTGCAGAAGCTGGTGACGGAGTTTGGTAAAGTGTGTGGAAGAAGAAAGTTAAGAGTAAATGTGAATAAGAGCAAGGTTATTAGGTACAGTAGGGTTGAGGGTCAAGTCAATTGGGAGGTGAGTTTGAATGGAGAAAAACTGGAGGAAGTGAAGTGTTTTAGATATCTGGGAGTGGATCTGGCAGCGGATGGAACCATGGAAGCGGAAGTGGATCATAGGGTGGGGGAGGGGGCGAAAATTTTGGGAGCCTTGAAAAATGTGTGGAAGTCGAGAACATTATCCCGGAAAGCAAAAATGGGTATGTTTGAAGGAATAGTGGTTCCAACAATGTTGTATGGTTGCGAGGCGTGGGCTATGGATAGAGTTGTGCGCAGGAGGATGGATGTGCTGGAAATGAGATGTTTGAGGACAATGTGTGGTGTGAGGTGGTTTGATCGAGTAAGTAACGTAAGGGTAAGAGAGATGTGTGGAAATAAAAAGAGCGTGGTTGAGAGAGCAGAAGAGGGTGTTTTGAAATGGTTTGGGCACATGGAGAGAATGAGTGAGGAAAGATTGACCAAGAGGATATATGTGTCGGAGGTGGAGGGAACGAGGAGAAGAGTGAGACCAAATTGGAGGTGGAAAGATGGAGTGAAAAGGATTTTGTGTGATCGGGGCCTGAACATGCAGGAGGGTGAAAGGAAGGCAAGAAATAGAGTGAATTGGAGCGATGTGGTATACAGGGGTTGACGTGCTGTCGGTGGATTGAATCAAGGCATGTGAAGCGTCCGGGGTAAACCATGGAAAGCTGTGTAGGTATGTATATTTGCGTGTGTGGACGTGTGTATGTACATGTGTATGGGGAGGGGGTTGGGCCATTTCTTTCGTCTGTTTCCTTGCGCTACCTCGCAAACGCGGGAGACAGCGACAAAGTATAAAAAAAAAAAAAATATATATATATATATATATATATATATATATATATATATATATATATATATATATATATATATATATATATGTGTGTGTATGTGTGTATATGTATGTATATATGTGTATATATATATATATATATATATTTTTTTTTTTTTTCCTTTGTCGCTGTCTCCCGCGTTTGCGAGGTAGCGCAAGGAAACAGACGAAAGAAATGGCCCAACCCACCCCCATACACATGCCTTGATTCAATCCACTGACAGCACGTCAACCTCGGTATACCATATCGCTCCAATTCACTCTATTCTTTGCCCTCCTTTCACCCTCCTGCATGTTCAGGCCCCGATCACACAAAATCTTTTTCAATCCATCTTTCCACCTCCAATTTGGTCTCCCTCTTCTCCTCGTTCCCTCCACCTCCGACACATATATCCTCTTGGTCAATCTTTCCTCACTCATTCTCTCCATGTGACCAAAACATTTCAAAACACCCTCTTCTGCTCTCTCACCCACGCTCTTTTTACTTCCACACATTTCTCTTACCCTTACGTTACTTACTCGATCAAACCACCTCACACCACACATTGTCCTCAAACATCTCATTTCCAGCACATCCATCCTCCTGCGCACAACTCTATCCATAGCCCATGCCTCGCAACCATACAACATTGTTGGAACCACTATTCCTTCAAACATACCCATTTTGCTTTCCGAGATAATGTTCTCAACTTCCACACATTCTTCAAGGCTCCCAGAATTTTCGCCCCCTCCCCCACCCTATGATCCACTTCCGCTTCCATGGTTCCATCCGCTGCCAGATCCACTCCCAGATATCTAAAACACTTCACTTCCTCCAGTTTTTCTCCATTCAAACTCACCTCCCAATTGAATTGACCCTCAACCCTAATGTACCTAATAACCTTGCTCTTATTCACATTTACTCTTAACTTTCTTCTTTCACACACTTTACCAAACTCAGTCACCAGCTTCTGCAGTTTCTCACATGAATCAGCCACCAGCGCTGTATCATCAGCGAACAACAACTGACTCACTTCCCTAGCTCTCTCATCCCCAACAGACTTCATATATATATATATATATATATATATATATATATATATATATATATATATATATATATATATATATATATATATATATATATACATATTATCCCTGGGTATAGGGGAGAGAGAATTCTTCACGTGTCGTAGAAGGCGATAAGAGGGGACGGGAGCGAGGGGCCAGAAATCCTCCCCTCCTTGTATTTTAACTTTCTAAAAATGGGAAACAGAAGGAGTCACGCGGAAAGTGCTCATCCTCCTCGTAGACTCAGATTGGGGTGTCTAATTGTGTGTGGATGTAACCAAGATGATAAAAAAGGAGAGATAGGTAGTATGTGTGAGGAAAGGAACCTGGATGTTTTGGCTCTGAGTGAAACGAAGGGTAAAGGGGAAGAGTGGTTTGGGAATGTCTTGGGAGTAAAGTCAGGGGTTAGTGAGAAGACAAGAGCAAGGGAAGGAGTAGCAGTACTCATGAAACAGGAGTTGTGGGAGTATGTGATAGAATGTAAGAAAGTAAATTCTCGATTAATACGGGTAAAACTGAAAGTTGATGGAGAGAGATGGGTGATTATTGGTGCATATGCACCTGGGCATGAGAAGAAAGATCATGAGAGGCAAGTGTTTTGGGAGCAGCTGAATGAGTGTGTTAGTGGTTTTGATGCACGAGACCGGGTTATAGTGATGGATGGTTTGAATGCAAAGGTGAGTAATGTGGCAGTTGAGGGAATAATTGATATACATGGGGTGTTCAGTGTTGTAAATGGAAATGGTGAAGAGCTTGTAGATTTATGTGCTGAAAAAGGACTGGTGATTGGGAATACCTGGTCCAAAAAGCGAGATATACATAAGTATACGTATGTAAGTAGGAGAGATGGCCAGAGAGCGTTATTGGATTACGTGTTAATTGACAGGCGCGCGAAAGAGAGACTTTTGGATGTAAATGTGCTGAGAGGTGCAACTGGAGGATGTCTGATCATTATCTTGTGGGGGCTAACGTGAAGATTTGTAAGGGTTTTCAGAAAAGAAGAGTGAGTGTTGGGGTGAAGAGGGTGGTGAGAGTAAGTGAGCTTGGGAAGGAGACTTGTGTGAGGAAGTACCAAGAGAGACTGAGTACAGAATGGAAAAAGGTGATAACAATGGAAGTAAGGGGAGTGGGGGAGGAATGGGATGTATTCAGGGAATCAGTGATGGAGTGCGCAAAAGATGCTTGTGGCATGAGAAGCGTGGGAGGTGGGTTGATTAGAAAGGGTAGTGAGTGGTGGGATGAAAAAGTAAGATTATTAGTGAAAGAGAAGAGAGAGGCATTTGGACGATTTTTGCAGGGAAAAAATGCAATTGAGTGGGAGATGTATAAAAGAAAGAGACAGGAGGTCAAGAGAAAGGTGCAAGAGGTGAAAAAGAGGGCAAATGAGAGTTGGGGTGAGAGAGTATCATTAAGTTTCAGGGAGAATAAAAAGATGTTCTGGAAGGAGGTAATTAAAGTGCGCAAGACAAGGGAGCAAATGGGAACTTCATTGAAGGGCGCAAATGGGGAGGTGATAACAAGTAGTGGTGATGTGAGAAGTAGATGGAGTGAGTATTTTGAAGGTTTGTTGAATGTGTTTGATGATTGAGTGGCAGATATAGGGTGTTTTGGTCGAGGTGGTGTGCAAAGTGAGAGGGTTAGGGAAAATGATTTGGTAAACAGAGATGAGGTAGTAGAAGCTTTGCGAAAGATGAAAGCCGCCAAGGAAGCAGGTTTGGATGGTATTGCAGTGGAATCAATTAAAAAAGGGGGTGACTGTGTTGTTGACTTGTTGGTAAGGTTATTTAATGTATGTATGACTCATGGTGAGGTGCCTGAGGATTGGCGGAATGCGTGCATAGTGCCATTGTACAAAGGCAAAGTGGATAACAGTGAGTGCTCAAATTTCAGAGGTATAAGTTTGTTGAGTATTCCTGGTAAATTATATGGGAGGGTATTAATTGAGAGGGTGAAGGCATGTACATAGCATCAGATTGGGAAAGAGCAGTGTGGTTTCAGAAGTGGTAGAGGATGTGTGGATCAGGTGTTTGCTTTGAAGAATGTATGTGAGAAATATCTAGAAAAGCAAATGGATTTGTATGTAGCATTTATGGATCTGGAGAAGGCATATGATAGAGTTGATAGAGATGCTCTATGGAAGGTTTTAAGAATATATGGTGTGGGAGGCAAGTTGTTAGAAGCAGTGAAAAGTTTTTATCGAGGATGTGAGGCATGTTTACGTGTAGGAAGAAAGGAAAGTGATTGGTTCTCAGTGAATGTAGGTTTGCGGCAGGGGTGTGTGATGTCTCCATGGTTGTTTAATTTGTTTATGAATGGGGTTGTTAGGGAGGTAAATGCAAGAGTTTTGGAAAGAGTGGTAAGTATGAAGTCTGTTGTGGATGAGAGAGCTTGGGAAGTGAGTCAGTTGTTGTTCGCTGATGATACAGCGTTGGTGGCTGATTCATATCAGAAATTCCAGAAGCTAATGACTGAGTTTGGTAAAGTGTGTGAAAGAAGAAAGTTAAGAGTAAATGTGAATAAGAGCAAGGTTATTAGGTACAGTAGGGTTGAGGGTCAAGTCAATTGGGAGGTAAGTTTGAATGGAGAAAAACTGGAGGAAGTAAAGTGTTTTAGATATCTGGGAGTGGATCTGGCAGCGCATGGAACCATGGAAGCGGAAGTGAATCATAGGGTGGGGGAGGGGGCGAAAATTCTGGGAGCCTGGAAGAATGTGTGGAAGTCGAGAACATTATCTCAGAAAGCAAAAATGGGTATGTTTGAGGGAATAGTGGTTCCAACAATGTTGTATGGTTGCGAGGCGTGGGCTATGGATAGAGTTGTGCGCAGGAGGGTGGATGTGCTGGAAATTAGATGTTTGAGGACAATGTGTGGTGTGAGGTGGTTTGCTCGAGTAAGTAATGTAAGGGTAAGAGAGATGTGTGGAAATAAAAAGAGCGTGGTTGAGAGAGCAGAAGAGGATGTTTTGAAATGGTTTGGGCACATGGAGAGAATGAATGAGGAAAGATTGACCAAGAGGATATATGTGTCCGGAGGTAGAGGGAACGAGGAGAAGTGGGAGACCAAATTGGAGGTGGAAAGATGGAGTGAAAAAGATTTTGAGTGATCGGGGCCTAAACATGCAGGAGGGTGAAAGGAGGGCAAGGAATAGAGTGAATTGGATCGATGTGGTATACCGGGGTTGACGTGCTGTCAGTGGATTGAATCAGGGCATGTGAAGCGTCTGGGGTAAACCATGGAAAGTTGTGAAGGGCCTGGATGTGGAAATTGAGCTGTGGTTTCGGGCATTATTGCATGACAGCTAGAGACTGAGTGTGAACGAATGGGGCCTTTGTTGTCTTTTCCTAGCGCTACCTCGCACCCATGAGGGGGGAGGGGGATGGTATTCCATGTGTGGCGAGGTGGCGATGGGAATGAATAAAGGCAGACAGTGTGAATTGTGTGCATGGGTATATATGTATGTGTCTGTGTGTGTATATATATATTTGTACATTGAGATGTATAGGTATGTATATTTGCGTGTGTGGACGTGTATGTATATACATATGTATGGGGGTGGGTTCGGCCATTTCTTTCGTCTGTTTCCTTGCGCTACCTCGCAAACGCGGGAGACAGCGACAAAGCAAAGTAAACAAAATATAAATGAAAAAAAAAAAATATATATATATATATATATATATATATATATATATATATATATATATATATATATATATATATATATATATATATATATATATATATATATATATATATATATATATATATATATATATATATATATCACTTTCTCCCCTATTCCTGGGGATAGGGATGAAAGAATACTTCCCACGCATTACTCACGAGTCGTAGAAGGCGACTAAAGGGGTCGGGAGCGGGGGCCAGAAACCCTCCCCTCCTTGTATTTTAACTTTCTAAAAGGGGAAACCGAAGAAGGAGTCACGCGAGGAGTGCTCATCCTCCTCGAAGGCTCAGATTGGGGTGTCTAAATGTGTGTGGATGTAACCAAGATGAGAAAAAAGGAGGGATAGGTAGTATGTTTGAGGAAAGGAACCTGGATGTTTTGGCTCTGAGTGAAACGAAGCTCAAGGGTAAAGGGGATGAGTGGTTTGGGAATGTCTTGGGAGTAAATTCAGGGGTTAGTGAGAGGACAAGAGCAAGGGAAGGAGTAGCACTACTCCTGAATCAGGAGTTGTGGGAGTATGTGATAGAGTGTAAGAAAGTAAATTCTAGATTGATATGGGTAAAAGTGAAAGTTGATGGAGAGAGATGAGTGATTATTAGTGCATATGCACCTGGGCATGAGAAGAAAGATCATGAGAGGCAAGTGTTTTGGGAGCAGCTGAATGAGTGTGTTAGTTTTTTTGATGCACAAGACCGGGTTATAGTGATGGGTGATTTGAATGCAAAGGTGAGTAATGTGGCAGTTGAGGGAATAATTGGTATACATGGAGTGTTCAGTGTTGTAAATAGAATTGGTGAAGAGCTTGTAGATTTATGTGCTGAAATAGGACCGGTGATTGGGAATACCTGGTATAAAAAGCGAGATATACATAAGTATACGTATGTGAGTAGGAGAGATGGCCAGAGAGCGTTATTAGATTATGTGTTAATTGATAGACGCACGAAAGAGAGGCTATTGGATGTTAATGTGCTGAGTGGTGTAACTTGAGGGATATCTGATCATTATCTTCGGGAGGCGAAGGTGAAGATATGTGGGGGTTTTCAGAAAAGAAGAGAGAATGTTGGGGTGAAGAGTGTGGTGAGAGTAAGTGAGCTTGGAAAGGAGACATGTGTGAGGAAGTACCAGGAGAGACTGAGTACAGAATGGAAAAAGGTGAGAACAAAGGAGGTAAGGGGAGTGGGGGAGAAATGGGATATATTTAGGGAAGCAGTGATGGCTTGCGCAAAGGATGCTTATGGCATGAGAAGCGTGGGAGGTGGGTTGATTAGAAAAGGTAGTGAGTGGTGGGATGAAGAAGTAAGATTGTTAGTGAAAGAGAAGAGAGAGGCATTTGGACGATTTTTGCAGGGAAAAAATGCAAATGAGTGGGAGATGTATAAAAGAAAGAGGCAGGAGGTTAAGAGAAAGGTGCAAGAGGTGAAAAAGAGGGCAAATGAGAGTTGGGGTGAGAGAGTATCATTAAATTTCAGGGAGAATAAAAAGATGTTTTGGAAGGAGGTAAATAAAGTGCGTAAGACAAGGGAGCAAATGGGAACTTCAATGAAGGGGGCTAATGGGGAGATGATAACAAGTAGTGGTGATGTGAGAAGGAGATGGAGTGAGTATTTTGAAGGTTTGTTGAATGTGTTTGATGATAGAGTGGCAGATATAGGGTGTTTTGGTCGAGGTGGTGTGCAAAGTGAGAGGGTTAGGGAAAATGATTTGGTAAATAGAGAAGAGGTAGTAAAAGCTTTACGGAAGATGAAAGCCGCCAAGGCAGTAGGTTTGGATGGTATTGCAGTGGAATTTATTAAAAAAGGGGTGACTGTGTTGTTGACTGGTTGGTAAGGTTATTTAATGTATGTATGATTCCTGGTGAGGTGCCTGAGGATTGGCGGAATGCTTGCATAGTGCCATTGTACAAAGGCAAAGGGGATAAGAGTGAGTGCTCAAATTACAGAGGTATAAGTTTGTTGAGTATTCCTGGTAAATCATATGGGACGGTACTGATTGAGAGGGTGAAGGCATGTACAGAGCATCAGATTGCGGGAAGAGCAGTGTGGTTTCAGAAGTGGTAGAGGATGTGTGGATCAGGTGTTTGCTTTGAAGAATGCATGTGAGAAATACTTAGAAAAACATATGGATTTGTATGTAGCATTTGTGGATCTGGAGAAGGCATATGATAGAGTTGATAGAGATGCTCTGTGGAATGTTTTAAGGTTATATGGTGTGGGAGGCAAGCTGTTAGAAGCAGTGAAAAGTTTTCATCGAGGATGTAAGGCATGTGTACGTGTAGGAAGAAAGGAAAGTGATTGGTTCTCAGTGAATGTAGGTTTGCGGCAGGGGTGTGTGATGTCTCCATGGTTGTTTAATTTGTTTATGAATGGGGCTGTTAGGGAGGTGAATTCAAGAGTTTTGGAAAGAGGGGCAAGTATGCAGTCTGTTGGGGATGAGAGAGCTTGGGAAGTGAGTCAGTTGTTGTTCGCTGATGATACAGCGCTAGTGGCTGATTCATGTGAGAAACTGCAGAAGCTGGTGACTGAGTTTGGAAAAGTGTGTGGAAGAAGAAAGTTAAGAGTAAATGTGAATAAGAGCAAGGTTATTAGGTACAGTAGGGTTGAGGGTCAAGTCAATTGGGAGGTGAGTTTGAATGGAGAAAAACTGGAGGAAGTAAAGTGTTTTAGATATCTGGGGGTGGATCTGGCAGCGGATGGAACCATGGAAGCGGAAGTGAATCATAGGGTGGGGGAGGGGGCGAAAATTCTGGGAGCCTTGAAGAATGTTTGGAAGTCGAGAACATTATCTCAGAAAGGAAAAATGGGTATGTTTGAAGGAATAGTGGTTCCAACAATGTGTATGGTTGCGAGCGTGGGCTATGGATAGAGTTGTGCGCAGGAGGGTGGATGTGCTGGAAATGAGATGTTTGAGGACAATATGTGGTGTGAGGTGGTTTGATCGAGTAAGTAAGTAAGGGTAAGAGAGATGTGTGGAAATAAAAAGAGTGTGGTTGAGAAGCAGAAGAGGGTGTTTTGAAATGGTTTGGTCACATGGAGAGAATGAGTGAGGAAAGATTGACCAAGAGGATATATATGTCAGAGGTGGAGGGAACGAGGAGAAGTGGGAGACCAAATTGGAGGTGGAAAGATGGAGTGAAAAGATTTTGATGATCGGGGCCTGAACATGCAGGAGGGGGGAAAGGCGTGCAAGGAAAGAGTGAATTGGAACGATGTGGTATACGGGGTCGACGTGCTGTCAATGGATTGAACCAAGGGCATGTGAAGCGTCTGGGTAAACCATGGAAACCCTCTTCTGCTCTCTCACCCAGCTCTTTTTACTTCCACACAATTTCTCTTACCCTTACGTTACTTACTCGATCAAACCACCTCACAACAACATGTCTCAAACATCTCATTTCAGCACATCCATCCTCTGCGCACAACTCTATCCATAGCCATGCTCGCAACATACAAACATTGTTGGAACCACTATTCCTTCAAACTACCATTTTGCTTTCCGAGATAATGTTCTCAACTTCCACACATTCTTCAAGGCTCCAGAATTTTCGCCCCCTCCCCACCCTATGATCCACTTCCGCTCCATGGTTCCATCCGCTGCCAGATCCACTCCCAGATATCTAAAACACTTCACTTCCTCAGTTTTTCTCCATTCAAATCACCTCCAATTGAATTGACCTCAACCCTAATGTACCTAATAACCTTGCTCTTATTCACATTTACTCTTAACTTTTTCTTTCACACACTTTACCAAACTCAGTCACCAGCTTCTGCAGTTTCTCACATGAATCAGCCACCAGCGCTGTATCATCAGCGAACAAAACTGGACTCACTTCCCTAGCTCTCTCATCCCCAACAGACTTCATATATATATATATATATATATATTATATATATATATATATATAATTATATATATATATATATATATATATATATATAATATTATCCTGGGTATAGGGGAGAGAGAATTCTTCACGTGTCGTAGAAGGCGATAGAGGGGACGGGAGCGAGGGGCCAGAAACCCTCCCCTCCTTGTATTTTAACTTTCTAAAAATGGGAAACAGAAGGGAGTCACGCGGAAAGTGCTCATCCTCCTCGTAGACTCAGATTGGGGTGTCTAAATTGTGTGGATGTAACCAAGATGATAAAAAAGGAGAGATAGGTAGATGTGTGAGGAAAGGAACCTGGATGTTTTGGCTCTGAGTGAAACGAAGGGTAAAGGGGAAGAGTGGTTTGGAATGTCTGGGGAGTAAAGTCAGGGGTTAGTGAGAGACAAGAGCAAGGGAAGGAGTAGCAGTACTCATGAAAACAGGAGTTGTGGGAGTATGTGATGAATGTAAGAAAGTAAATTCTCGATTAATACGGGTAAAACTGAAAGTTGATGGAGAGAGATGGGTGATTATTGGTGCATATGCACCTGGGCATGAGAAGAAAGATCATGAGAGGCAAGTGTTTTGGAGAGCTGAATGAGTGTGTTAGTGGTTTTGATGCACGAGACGGTTTTTTATAGTGATGGATGGTTTGAATGCAAAGGTGAGTAATGTGGCAGTTGAGGGAATAATTGATATACATGGGGTGTTCAGTGTTGTAAATGGAAATGGTGAAGAGCTTGTAGATTTATGTGCTGAAAAAGGACTGGTGATTGGGAATACCTGGTCCAAAAAGCGAGATATACATAAGTAAGTATGTAAGTAGGAGAGATGGCCAGAGAGCGTTATTGGATTACGTGTTAATTGACAGGCGCGCGAAAGGGAGACTTTTGATGTAAATGTGCTGAGAGGTGCAACTGGAGGATGTCTGATCATTATCTTGTGGGGGCTAACGGTGAAGATTTGTAAGGGTTTTCAGAAAAGAAGAGTGAGTGTTGGGGTGAAGAGGTGGTGAGAGTAAGTGAGCTTGGGAAGGAGACTTGTGTGAGGAAGTACCAGGAGAGACTGAGTACAGAATGGAAAAAGGTGAGAACAATGGAAGTAAGGGGAGTGGGGGAGGAATGGGATGTATTTAGGGAATCAGTGATGGATTGCGCAAAAGATGCTTGTGGCATGAGAAGAGTGGGAGGTGGGTTGATTAGAAAGGGTAGTGAGTGGTGGGATGAAGAAGTAAGATTATTAGTGAAAGAGAAGAGAGAGGCATTTGGACGATTTTTGCAGGGAAAAAATGCAATTGAGTGGGAGATGTATAAAAGAAAGAGACAGGAGGTCAAGAGAAAGGTGCAAGAGGTGAAAAAGAGGGCAAATGAGAGTTGGGGTGAGAGAGTATCATTAATTTTCAGGGAGAATAAAAAGATGTTCTGGAAGGAGGTAAATAAAGTGCGTAAGACAAGGGAGCAAATGGGAACTTCAGTGAAGGGCGCAAATGGGGAGGTGATAACAAGTAGTGGTGATGTGAGAAGTAGATGGAGTGAGTATTTTGAAGGTTTGTTGAATGTGTTTGATGATAGAGTGGCAGATATAGGGTGTTTTGGTCGAGGTGGTGTGCAAAGTGAGAGGGTTAGGGAAAATGATTTGGTAAACAGAGAAGAGGTAGTAGAAGCTTTGCGGAAGATGAAAGCCGGCAAGGCAGCAGGTTTGGATGGTATTGCAGTGGAATTATTAAAAAAGGGGGTGACTGTATTGTTGACTTGTTGGTAAGGTTATTTAATGTATGTATGACTCATGGTGAGGTGCCTGAGGATTGGCGGAATGCGTGCATAGTGCCATTGTACAAAGGCAAAGGGGATAAGAGTGAGTGCTCAAATTACAGAGGTATAAGTTTGTTGAGTATTCCTGGTAAATTATATGGGAGGGTATTGATTGAGAGGGTGAAGGCATGTACAGAGCATCAGATTGGGAAGAGCAGTGTGGTTTCAGAAGTGGTAGAGGATGTGTGGATCAGGTGTTTGCTTTGAAGAAAGTATGTGAGAAATAATAGAAAAGGAAATGGATTTGTATGTAGCATTTATGGATCTGGAGAAGGCATATGATAGAGTTGATAGAGATGCTCTATGGAAGGTTTTTAAGAATATATGGGGTGGGAGGCAAGTTGTTAGAAGCAGTAAAAAGTTTTTATCGAGGATGTGAGGCATGTTTTACGTGTAGGAAGAAAGAAAGTGATTGGTTTCAGTGAATGTAGGTTTGCGGCAGGGGTGTGTGATGTCTCCATGGTTGTTTGATTTGTCATGAATGGGGTTGTTAGGGAGGTAAATGCAAGAGTTTTGGAAAGAGTGGTAAGTATGAAGTCTGTTGTGGATGAGAGAGCTTGGAAGTGAGTCAGTTGTTGTTCGCTGATGATTTCAGCGTTGGTGGATGATTCATATCAGAAATTCCAGAAGCTAATGACTGAGTTTGGTAAAGTGTTTTGAAAGAAGAAAGTTTAAGAGTAAATGTAATAAGAGCAAGGTTATTAGGTACAGTAGGGTTGAGGGTCAAGTCAATGGGAGGTAAGTTTGAATGGAGACAAACTGGAGGCCAGTAAAGGTTTTAGATATCTGCGAGGGATCTAGCAGCGCATGGAACCATGGAAAGCGGAGTGAATCATAGGGTGGGGGAGGGGCGAAATTCTGGGAGCCTGGAAGATGTGTGGAAAAGTCGAGAACATTATCTCAGAAAGGAAAAATGGGTATGTTTTGAGGGATAGTGGTTCCAACAATGTTGTATGGTTGCGAGGCAGTGGGTCATGGATAGAGTTGTTGCGCAGGAGGGTGGATTTGCTGGAAATTAGATGTTTGAGGACAATGTTGGTGTGTGTGAGGTTGGTTTGCTCGAGTAAGTAATGTAAGGGAAGAGAGATGTGTGGAAATAAAAAGTCGTGGTTGAGAGAGCAGAGAGGATGTTTTGAAATGTTTGGGCCATGGATGAGAATGAATGAGGAAAGATTGACCAAGAGGATATATGTGCCGGAGGTAGAGGGAACGAGGAGAAGTGGGAGACCAAATTGGAGGTGGAAAGATGGAGTGAAAAAGATTTTGAGTGATCGGGGCCTAAACATGCAGGAGGGTGAAAGGAGGGCAAGGAATAGAGTGAATTGGATCGATGTGGTATACCGGGGTTGACGTGCTGTCAGTGGATTGAATCAGGGCATGTGAAGCGTCTGGGGTAAACCATGGAAAGTTGTGAAGGGCCTGGATGTGGAAATTGAGCTGTGGTTTCGGGCATTATTGCATGTCAGCTAGAGACTGAGTGTGAACGAATGGGGCCTTTGTTGTCTTTTCCTAGCGCTACCTCGCACCCATGAGGGGGGAGGGGGATGGTATTCCATGTGTGGCGAGGTGGCGATGGGAATGAATAAAGGCAGACAGTGTGAATTGTGTTCATGGGTATATATGTATGTGTCTGTGTGTGTATATATATATTTGTACATTGAGATGTATAGGTATGTATATTTGCGTGTGTGGACGTGTATGTATATACATATGTATGGGGGTGGGTTCGGCCATTTCTTTCGTCTGTTCCTTGCGCTACCTCGCAACACGCGGGAGCCCAGCGACAAAGCAAAGTAAACAAATATAAATGAAAAAAAAAAATAATATATATTTTATATATATAATATATTATATATATATATATATATATATATATATTATATATATATATATATATATATATTTTATATATATATATATATATATATATATATATATTATAATATATTATTATAATATTATATCACTTTTCTCCCCTATTCCTGGGGATAGGGATGAAAGAATACTTCCCACGCATTACTCACGAGTCGTAGAAGGCGACTAAAGGGGTCGGGAGCGGGGGCCAGAAACCCTCCCCTCCTTGTATTTTAACTTTCTAAAAGGGGAAACAGAAGAAGGAGTCACGCGAGGAGTGCTCATCCTCCTCGAAGGCTCAGATTGGGGTGTCTAAATGTGTGTGGATGTAACCAAGATGAGAAAAAAGGAGTGATAGGTAGTATGTTTGAGGAAAGGAACCTGGATGTTTTGGCTCCGAGTGAAACGAAGCTCAAGGTTAAAGGGGATGAGTGGTTTGGGAATGTCTTGGGAGTAAATTCAGGGGTTAGAGAGAGGACAAGAGCAAGGGAAGCAGTAGCACTACTCCTGAATCAGGAGTTGTGGGAGTATGTGATAGAGTGTAAGAAAGTAAATTCTAGATTGATATGGGTAAAAGTGAAAGTTGATGGAGAGAGATGGGTGATTATTAGTGCATATGCACCTGGGCATGAGAAGAAAGATCATGAGAGGCAAGTGTTTTGGGAGCAGCTGAATGAGTGTGTTAGTCTTTTGATGCACAAGACCGGGTTATAGTGATGGGTGGTTTGAATGCAAAGGTGAGTAATGTGGCAGTTGAGGGAACAATTGGTATACATGGAGTGTTCAGTGTTGTAAATAGAAATGGTGAAGAGCTTGTAGATTTATGTGCTGAAATAGGACCGGTGATTGGGAATACCTGGTATAAAAAGCGAGATATACATAAGTATACGTATGTAAGTAGGAGAGATGGCCAGAGAGCGTTATTAGATTATGTGTTAATTGATAGACGCACGAAAGAGAGGCTATTGGATGTTAATGTGCTGAGTGGTGTAACTTGAGGGATATCTGATCATTATCTTCGGGAGGCGAAGGTGAAGATATGTGGAGGTTTTCAGAAAAGAAGAGAGAATGTTGGGGTGAAGAGAGTGGTGAGAGTAAGTGAGCTTGGAAAGGAGACTTGTGTGAGGAAGTACCAAGAGAGACTGAGTACAGAATGGAAAAAGGTGAGAACAAAGGAGGTAAGGGGAGTGGGGGAGAAATGGGATATATTTAGGGAAGCAGTGATGGCTTGCGCAAAGGATGCTTGTGGCATGAGAAGCGTGGGAGGTGGGTTGATTAGAAAAGGTAGTGAGTGGTGGGATGAAGAAGTAAGATTATTAGTGAAAGAGAAGAGAGAGGCATTTGGACGATTTTTGCAGGGAAAAAATGCAAATGAGTGGGAGATGTATAAAAGAAAGAGGCAGGAGGTTAAGAGAAAGGTGCAAGAGGTGAAAAAGAGGGCAAATGAGAGTTGGGGTGAGAGAGTATCATTAAATTTCAGGGAGAATAAAAAGATGTTTTGGAAGGAGGTAAATAAAGTGCGTAAGACAAGGGAGCAAATGGGAACTTCAATGAAGGGGGCTAATGGGGAGATGATAACAAGTAGTGGTGATGTGAGAAGAGATGGAGTGAGTATTTTCAAGGTTTGTTGAATGTGTTTGATGATAGAGTGGCAGATATAGGGTGTTTTGGTCGAGGTGGTGTGCAAAGTGAGAGGGTTAGGGAAAATGATTTGGTAAATAGAGAAGAGGTAGTAAAAGCTTTACGGAAGATGAAAGCCGCCAAGGCAGTAGGTTTGGATGGTATTGCAGTGGAATTTATTAAAAAAGGGGGTGACTGTGTTGTTGACTGGTTGGTAAGGTTATTTAACGTATGTATGATTCCTGGTGAGGTGCCTGAGGATTGGCGGAATGCGTGCATAGTGCCATTGTACAAAGGCAAAGGGGATAAGAGTGAGTGCTCAAATTACAGAGGTATAAGTTTGCTGAGTATTCCTGGTAAATCATATGGGAGGGTATTGATTGAGAGGGTGAAGGCATGTACAGAGCATCAGATTGCGGGAAGAGCTGTGTGGTTTCAGAAGTGGTAGAGTATGTGTGGATCAGGTGTTTGCTTTGAAGAATGCATGTGAGAAATACTTAGAAAAACAAATGGATTTGTATGTAGCATTTGTGGATCTGGAGAAGGCATATGATAGAGTTGATAGAGATGCTCTGTGGAATGTTTTAAGATTATATGGTGTGGGAGGCAAGCTGTTAGAAGCAGTGAAAAGTTTTCATCGAGGATGTAAGGCATATGTACGTGTAGGAAGAAAGGAAAGTGATTGGTTCTCAGTGAATGTAGGTTTGCGGCAGGGGTGTGTGATGTCTCCATGGGTGTTTAACTTGTTTATGAATGGGGTTGTTAGGGAGGTGAATGCAAGAGTTTTGGAAAGAGGGGCAAGTATGCAGTCTGTTGTGGATGAGAGAGCTTGGGAAGTGAGTCAGTTGTTGTTCGCTGATGATACAGCGCTGGTGGCTGATTCATGTGAGAAACTGCAGAAGCTGGTGACTGAGTTTGGTAAAGTGTGTGAAAGAAGA
The DNA here is from genome assembly GCF_036320965.1 of Panulirus ornatus. Lineage (NCBI taxonomy): Eukaryota > Metazoa > Arthropoda > Malacostraca > Decapoda > Palinuridae > Panulirus > Panulirus ornatus. Next base: position 5,511,643 of record NC_092266.1, read on the forward strand.
AAGTTAAGAGTAAATGTGAATAAGAGCAAGGTTATTACGTACAGTAGGGTTGAGGGTCAAGTCAATTGGGAGGTTAGTTTGAATGGAGAAAAACTGGAGGAAGTAAAGTGTTTTAGATATCTGGGAGTGGATCTGGCAGCGGATGGAACCATGGAAGCGGAAGTGAATCATAGGGTGGGGGAGGGGGCGAAAATTCTGGGAGCCTTGAAGAATGTTTGGAAGTCGAGAACATTATCTCAGAAAGCAAAAATGGGTATGTTTGAAGGAATAGTGGTTCCAACAATGGTGTATGGTTGCGAAGCGTGGGCTATGGATAGAGTTGTGCGCAGGAGGGTGGATTTGCTGGAAATGAGATGTTTGAGGACAATATGTGGTGTGAGGTGGTTTGATCGAGTAAGTAATGTAAGGGTAAGAGAAATGTGTGGAAATAAAAAAGAGTGTGGTTGAGACAGCAGAAGAGGGCGTTTTGAAATGGTTTGGTCACATGGAGAGAATGAGTGAGGAAAGATTGACGAAGAGGATATATATGTCAGAGGTGGAGGGAACGAGGAGAAGTGGGAGACCAAATTGGAGGTGGAAAGATCGAGTGAATAAGATTTTGACTGATCGGGGCCTGACATGCAGGAGGGTGAAAGGCGTGCAAGGAAGAGAGTGAACTGGAACGATGTGGTATACCGGGGTCGACGTGCTGTCAATGGATTGAACCAGGGCATGTGAAGCGTCTGGGGTAAACCATGGGAAGTTGTGTGGGGCCTGGATGTGGAAAGGGAGCTTTGGTTTCAGTGCATTAGTACATGACAGCTAGAGACTGAGTGTGAACGAATGGGGCCTTTGGTGTCTTTTCCTAGCGCTACCTCGCACACATGAGGGGGGGAGGGGGTTGTTATTCCATGTGTGGCGAGGTGGCGATGGGAACAAATAAAGGCAGACAGTATGAATTATGTACATGTGTTTTTTGTATATGTCTGTGTGTGTATATATATGTGTACATTGAGATGTATAGGTATGTATATTTGCGTGTGTGGACGTGTATGTATATACATGTGTATGTGGGCGGTTTAGGCCATTCTTTCGTCTGTTTCCTTGCGCTACCTCGCTAACGCGGGAGACAGCGACAAAGCAAAATAGATAATAAATAATAAATACTATATATCACAATCACATGTTTACGAAATGGCGTCCTAGCTTCGTCTCTTCGATGTATATCAACTGACTGTTATATTTCTCTCTTGTGTCTCCCCTGATGATGTGATTATTACACGAAATTGCACTTGAGAACTTTTCGTGTTTCATTTTCCCCGTGGACTCATAGGAATAGGAATATATATATATATATATATATATATATATATATATATATATATATATATATATATATATATATAGATATATATATTTTTTTTTTTTTTTTTTCTTAAATCTTCCAAAACAAGGAACAGAGAAGGGGGCCAGGTGAGGATATTCCCTCAGAGGCCCAGTCCTCTGTTCTTAACGCTACCTTGGTAATGCGGGAAATGGCGAATAGTTTGAAAGAAAAAGAAAAGAAATAAATATATATATATATATATATATATATATATATATATATATATATATATATATATATATATATATATATATATATATATATATATATATATATATATATATATATATATATATACATATATATATATATATATATATCCCTGGGGATGGGAGAAAGAATACTTCCCACGTATTCCCTGCGTGTCGTAGAAGGCGACTAATAGGTGAGGGAGCGGGGGGCTGGAAATCCTCTCCTCACATCATTTTTTTTTAATTTCCCAAAAAAAGGAACAGAGAAGAGGGCCAGGTGAGGATATTCCCTCAAAGGCCCATTTCTCTGTTCTTAACGCTACCTCGCTAACGCGGGAAATGGCGAATAGTTTGAAAGAAAGTAATATATATATATATATATATATATATATATATATATATATATATATATATATATATATATATATATATATATATATATATATATATATATACATATATATTGACTCTCGATAAGCCATATCTAGGTTCCCTACAGCTATGTAGAGAGAGATATCGGGGAGGGAGGGGATGTCTTATCTACTTAATTTCATAATCATTCACATTTATTTCTCCCACACACACTACTACGGCCCAACGTGATATAATGTCATAATTCATTACACTTAAATGGAATAAACTAATGCACCCAGGAGATGTGTGCACACCATAGCACTCGTATCGTTTGAACACAAATGTCGTAGTTCTTTGGTCTGGGTTCTAGGAACGACGGCAACCAGCAATATCCTGTGGAGTGAGCTAACATAACTAACCCTACACCACAGTCGTCGGTGAAATGTCACTGCCATTGTACCATGACAGAGAACAGTCACTGTTTTACATGTCAGTGATGTGTCACTGGTACGAAGCGTTTGTGAATACTGGCCCCCGATATATTAATGTAGAGTCACTGCTTCGACACAGCGTCTGGGCCAGCGAACAGTCACACTCACACAGCTGGGCGGCACCGAAGAAGCACACACCTTTCGACGGCAGGAATCACAGGAAATGATGAGCGTCGTGAGGTGGGCAGTAAGTACAACTGTACTTCCATAAACCCGAGACATAATGCTGCCCCTCCCTTCCATCGTCCTCAGTGCAATTTCATCAGCCATCCGTTCGCACACGACGGTATGACCCTTGAGCATGCCGGTACGATCACTTGAGCAGGAGAGTTACGATTCTTGAGCACGAGGGCACGACGGTATGATCTTTGGATATGACTGGCCAGGCCATTTGACCTGACCCCTTAAGAGGTGAGAACAAAGGGAAGCCCGTCATAGCCAAGGATGGTGGCCGTCGTGCTCAGAGGTCGCAACGTTCTGTTCAAGGATCGTACCGTCGCGTCGTGTTCAAGGATCGGACCGTCGCGTCGTGTTCAAGGATCGTACCGTCGCGTCGTGTTCAAGGATCGTACTGTCTCGTCGTGTTCAAGGATCGTACCGTCGCGTCGTGTTCAAGGATCGTACCGTCGCGTCGTGTTCAAGGATCGTACCGTTGCGTCGTGTTCAAGGGTCGTATCGTCGCGTCGTGTTCAAGGATCGTACCGTCGCGTCGTGTTCAAGGATCGTACCGTTGCGTCGTGTTCAAGGATCGTATCGTCGCGTCGTGTTCAAGGATCGTACTGTCGCGTCGTGACTAAGGATCGAACCGTCGCGTCGTGTTCAAGGATCGTACCGTCTCGTCGTGTTCAGTGATCGTACCGTCTCGCCGTGTTCAAAGATTGTACCGTCGCGTCGTGTTCAAGGATCGTACGTCGCGTCGTGTTCAAGGATCGTATCGTCGCTTCGTGTTCGAGGATCGTACCGTCTCGTCGTATTCAAGGATCGTATCGTCGCTTCGTGTTCAAGGATCGTACCGTCGCGTCGTGTTCAGGGATCGTACCGTCGCGTCGTGTTCAAGATCGTACCTAAAGGAAAACAGCACAGGACAGATGTCTGTTCCAATACTGTCCATCCACACAATGGAGACCACTATGAATTTACCTGTCTCTGGCTCTGGACGGGCAGGTTTATATCATGAGATATTCTCTCTCTCTCTCTCTCTCTCTCTCTCTCTCTCTCTCTCTCTCTCTCTCTCTCTCTCTCTCTCTCTCTCTCTCTCTCTCTCTCTCTCTCTCTCTCTCTCTCTCTCTCTCTCTCTCTCTCTCTTCCCCCGCCCCCATCTCTATCCTCTCATCGTCATCATATTCTCATGTTAAGAGTGACGGTAGAGAGGCAACGATCACATAATTCACTGTGGAATTATGGTATCATCGTCAGACGTGTGAAGGTTCTGATATCTCACTAAGTCTCTGGCAGAGCTGCCTCATCTGTTTTGTCAGTCAGGGTTTCCTCCGACCTGAGCTGATCTGGCCATAATCCAGAAGATTAAGACGATCACATCCTGTTAACCACTGGGACGCTTTGGTTGATAATTTAGCCATGGGTGATATCAGGCAGGTGATCTATCGTACGTAAGTGCTCTTTTCAGGCTCATGCACGAACTGTCCCTTCATCCAGGCAGAAGTCCACAGTGTCCTATTTCACAGTAAAGGTCATGTAAACATGGATGAAAAATCATGGAAAACAATGAGGATCGGAGAACGAAGATTAACGGGTCTGAAATTCACGATATGCAGTTCCAAGAGATAATTCTGTACAATATGTACGTTTTCATCATTCCTGCTGTGAAACATAAAGTTAATAGACATACGGCACATCCCATGCTACTTAGACACGCACGTGTTCACTGCAATCACCAGCTATTATGAGGATGAGGACAACACTGTTAATGAACATAAACATGACAGCGAATACAAGGATATCAATAACCAATAAGATATAAGATTTACTTAAGTTCTACTAGTCTTGTGCACACAGCTATGGATGATGGTGTGTACCTGTATGAACTAGCGAGGTGCCTTAACACAAAGCACATTATTCATAGTCAACAGAACTAACGATGTTTCAACTAAATATGAAGCAACCCATCTGCCGCAGTTAGTGACCCAGGCTATAAGACGTTGCCAAATACCTCACTAGCCTTGGAAAACCTCCTACACACGAGCCTCTTCCGCTCCGGAGGAACACCATGTCTTAGCTGACGACAATCATACTGTCACCCTAGTATGTTAGTCCCAGCTACCTCGTCTCTCTACCCATGAGACACTATGACACACGAGGGTCAATATCCTCTAGCAAAAACGTGTTATCGTTCTAAACAACAGTGTCAGAAGTGGAACTTTATCCACAACTTATCTCTTGTCCCCCCTGACTCTTCCCCAGTGATCTCAACCCGTGGAACAATAAGCTTTAGGATATCTTATTGTTCTCCAGCTGTTAACCTTGTTATAGATCATCACTACCTCTGTTGTCTGGCAGTCCCATGTACTCCCATGTACAGTGTCGTTGCTCTTTCCGTGGAAGGTGATCTCGGGTGAGACCAATTAACCTTCTTGTCTTCTTTAGTCACTAAACCTCTAATATATACCTTATTTTTCAGAGTTTACATATGCAACTTGAGTATATGATGCATGACAGTGGAATGATCTCACAGTCTTACCATAACACTGATTGTATCGTACTAGCCACTATCTTACTATAACAGATATGCTTGTACATTTGTCAGTGTCTTTCCTTCTATCTGCGTATCTGTTCTAACATGTAAACGAAACTCTAACGAAACCGAAGCCAGAGTTTATGTGCCCTGAACTACCCCTTTAGGTCGTGGGGTTCGCAGCAGGTTATTGGGTGTTGGGGGCTGGGGGTAGCGCATGCTCCCCCCCCAAGGAATAAATGGCAAAGATACATGTACCCACGCTGGGCCTAGCTGTTCCCGCCAGTGGCCAAGACTTATCCTCCAGGCCGGCGGATGAATGAAGAAACTTGTGAAGGGTTTAGGGCACAGGTCATCCTCGACGACCTCACCTCTCTCATATTAAAGACACGTTCAAGTTATCAAATCTATGTAATGCAAAATTTTTGTTCTTATTAACATGCTTGAAGTACTTGATAAGAGACCACTCAACTATATTTCTATCCATGACTTAGTGTATATGATAACCTTAACACTGCTCCAGTTAGGTTGATGACCAAAGCTTTTGAGTTGGACAAATATTTTATTAGATCTTGACCATACGTATCACTGTTTATATGTTGTTTAATCATAGTATTAAGAACTATACCAGTTTAATCAGTGAAAGACTGATCACACTCTTTACAGGGGATATTGTAAACACAACCCTTCTCAAAAGTTGCAGAATCTATTTTTATTAAACTGGCCCAGACCACATCATTACTGCTGATGACTACATTGATATCAAAAATGGTAAACAAAATAGGAAAATAAAGCAAATTCGCGTAATAGGATATACGCAAAAGTTTTTGTTCACAAATGCTTCTTTAAGTTGAGCATTGTAAAGATTGCAAGCTGAATCAAGGATATGTTTGGTATATTGTCATATGTGATAATTGTCATAAATGTTCCTGAATTCATCATCAATGAATTTTTGATTACCCATGTGAAATGGTCTAAGAAACGTTGATGAAAAGATAGAACGTTTCACTTTGTTGTGATAAGTAGAGCGGTAGTAAATGATATGAACAAGACATATGTGGGTTAACGATATATGCTAAAATCTAGGCTGTTTTTCATCCCTATGGAAATTAGTCTAAGAATGCCAGTGTCTCAATTTCAAGAGTGAGCTTTATTTAGTTTATCAAACAAGCCATATTAGTGAGAAGCAAATCTTTATTTCTATCAATAAGCCACAAATAAGGAATATCATCAAAGTATCGGTACTATTTGATATCATTACGCAAGAAGCCATAAAGTATATTGCTTACAATAAATTCCATACGTGACTTACCTCACGTGGCAGGTTATCATGATGTATGGCAAATCCTCTCCTAGCCCTCCTTAAATAATCTATATATGGAATTTTTTATGAAAGCAAGACAGCATTTCTTGCTTTTTCCTGACGTTTCCGATTTGGATGAGTAAAAATTTTTATCATTTACTGATTTCTAACCTTCAGACATTCAAAGTCTTTTTTTATTTAGTAAACTGCATAAATCTCTTTTTCTTCTATAGAAAAATTTTGTTTCTCTAAAAAATCTATCCAAGTCATCTTGAGAAAATACCACTGAAGTTCATGGTTTATATGTTTTTTCAAAACACAAAATCTACTTGGTTTTCCTGTTATCACAATTCCATTTTTCATTTTGGACAGACTGTACATTTTGGTAACTTATCTTCTTACAAGACTCGCCCTAGTTACCTGTCATGTGAAAGACTTTCTACTCCAGCAGATCCATGTTTTACTGCCATGCAACAACGTATATTTCACTGATTCTTTCAACAACCTACCAGACTTAACATGTGAAATATATTCCTTTCTTTACTCTCCTTATTGCTGGGGCAACGTGCCTGTTCTCCCAGCCTCCTGTGCCTGAGTCATCCTTCTCCATCCTTGCTGGCAGTATTCCTCCAGTATTCAAACCTCAGTAACTTCATCTTTCCATCCAGCCACATTCTACATTCAGACTCCATTTCTCAAACGTAACGGCCTTACGTTTACTTCCATCCACTTTCCGTTTTCTCCTCTTACTTGTTTTTCTTCATGCATTTAATAATCCCTGTCCAGTTAGTTAATTCTTCAACAAATTACCTTTTCAACTTCAGTTCCTCTATACCACAACTTCAGTTCCTCTATACCACAACTTCTAGTGGCAGTTGTAAGCCACTCTCACCATCTATTATTGTACTGTATATATTAAACAACCTTGGGGACAACACATAACAGCAGGATAACTTTATACATAGTAGGTTATAGTCAGCAACCGGCCAGGGTGGTACTACCATCCCGACTTAGGACTGTTACAGTGGTACCCGGAACCATCTTACATCCTCCGTGTCAGTAATGTTTGGACACCAGCCGCCCAGGGAAGGACCGTCATCCCGACTTAAGAGTGTTAAAGTGATGCTGGAAACCATCTTCCAGCCTGTGTGTCAAGATTGCTGGTCTTACTTTCTCTCTCATTATATCTAAGCTGCCGGGCGGCTGGTCTGAACATATCCCTACCTGCACCACACACCTCTCCTCCTTTGTATAGCTTTACCTTTACTGTGAATCGAGAAACTTGAAATGATTCATGACGAGGCAGGAGGGAGGAAGTAATGACGGTGGGTAGGGAGTTACTGATTGGTTTCTTCTCATCTTCATACTTCCTTGGTGGTTTTACTTCCACCTTTATTCCCTCTTAGTGAAAGGGCAAAGGAGATATGTGTGTGTGTGTGTGTGTGTGTGTGTGTGTGTGTGTGTGTGTGTGTGTGTGTGTGTGTGTGTCTTTGTATCTGTGCATTTCACTATACTCCTCTTAATTTTGGCTACACAGCGGATAAAAGAATCAAAAGTCACCCTTAGCGAAGATATGTGTCATCGTCGCTAAACGAAACAGCACAGTCTCACGAAAAAATTTTATTTTCAAAGGAGTCCATCGTGTCCCTGTTACTGAGTGCAAAGCAACCTTGAAGCTGCAGGAATCCTTAGATAAGGGGTCCAAATGTCGTATGAAAACGGTAATAGTAAAACATATATTCCTTTTGGTGTGGAGGAATGGATAGACGTATTTACCACTACCACAAGTTCCAAATAAACATATGTTTATCTCCTTATGAAGAATTCAAAGTAACATCAAGACAAAGACGATATGAATCCATCAACGTTGTGATGTCAGACACAGAGAGAGTGGTCAGCTCCTGATAAGATTGGAGACCCGGTGAGTGCTGGCATATTGACCATGACGTAACTGGGAACTGTAGTGGACACTCAGGGTAGCGGAGGCTCCTCCCTGGGGTTTGATGTCCATTATACTCTAACTCGAGTATACCTAATAGTAGTTACATGTTTGATATTGAATTGATTACCATCTCACCTGAATGCTAAGTACACACTTGAGTTACATAAACCAACTTAAGAGCATGATATATGTTGCATAAAACTATCAAAAACACCCAATCAATGAGCAAACAGGGAAGACATCAGAGTGATATATGAAATTATTAAGACAACATTTGCCGACCTACACTTCCATACCCCACAACACTCCAGCTAGGGCTACACTGGCCGACAGGGTCACCTCCCCCGTGTCAACACAACACTCACACTGAAGGTACACTGGCCGTACAGTGTCCACACAAGGACACCTGAACGCCGCCCAGTAGTCGATCAAGAGCAAGTTTTGGTGGATATATAAATCTACCCACTGAAGCAAAGAAATTTGCAAATAACGTGAAACGTGAGTCCACGTTTGTTTCAAACGAATTGACCGATTTACCACATACAAGGAACTGACATACATTAACAGTGTCTCAACTGAGTGATGAGAAAAATCAATGGATTATAACCTGATTCAGCAGCAGGAAAAAAATCATCATCACATTCTCACTGATCCATCAGTGAGTTAATGAGTCACTAACACCCAGAACACGTCTTACTAATGCTGGATATATCTCCACATATATCAAGTCCAGGTTCTAAGACATTATGGGGTGTTGTACCGCCAGATACTTATTATAAACTTATGACAGACTACTCCGTTGTGCCATACTGGAACCACTCTTTGGTTTTCGTTATCATTTTAACAGAAGTCTGCTGTGTGATTAGTTATTGTTCTTCCTTACGTTGTTTATACGGCTGCACCATCACCCAATACTATATTTTGCTTATCTTCCTATACTTCCCCGCATCCTTCATGCTCCCTTCTTCATTTAACTTCCATTCGCTATCACGTGGTCTTAATCACAACTACATCATGTATGTAAATACCTCCAAGTATCATTCAGTCGTCTTGGTCACTGGGTCCTCTCCCATCCCTTGAGCAAACCCAATGTAAGAATACTTTGGTTCATAAGGAAACTGGACGTATTTCATTTGCCACCAAGAAAAACGGCGGCGGCTTGAATGGAGCAATTATCAGCAACGTAACTGCTGTGCCTGGCATATTTACCGGACCATGTTTGGTCCACACCCACAATATCACATATTACAGAAACACTTATGTCGTGATATCTGTTGCGCACTGAGCGATTACCTTACCCAGAGGGAGGGGCCAATGTTGCTGAAGGCAACATTTACATTAAAGGATTTAAGCAACATGGGAAGTAAAATAAAATCATTAATAAAAGGGAGAACTAAAAGATTCTTGGTGTTAATAGGAGGTTTGGGCTCAACCCTATTTAAAAGAAAAGTCTTTGCTAACTTAATGGGTAAATCAAAAAAATCTAAGGGGGGCCCTTTAAAAAAGAAACGCATATTTACCAAAAGACAAACCTAGCACGTCTCTTCGTTGTATATCCAAAAATGACTTATATTTTTCTCTTGTGTCACCCTTATGGTGTGAATTTTTACACGAAAGTTTCACTTGGGGAAACTTTTCGTGTTTCAATTTTTCCCCGTGGACTCCCTTTGGAATTTTACTTGATCGCCGGGCAAAATTGTGATCCTTTCCTATATATAAAAAATATATAATTTTATAAAATAAATATATATATTTAAAAATTTTTTTTTTTTTTTTTTTTTTTTTCATACTTTGTCGCTGTCCCCCGCGTTTGCGAGGTAGCGCAAAGGAAACAGACGGAAAAAAAGGCCCAACCCCCCCCCCCCCAACACATGGTAAATACTTTCCCCACACGCAAATAAACAAAACCTACACAGCTTTCCCGGTTTTCCCCCAAACCCTTTACATGCCTTGTTCAACCAAAGGGCAAAACGGTCAACCCCTTGGTATACCAAAATCGCTCCAATTCACTCTATTCCTTTCCCCCTTTCCAACCCTCCGCTGGGTTCCCGGGGCCCCAACACACAAAATCTTTTTCACCGGTTTTCCCTCTTTCCACCCCCAATTTGGTTTTCCCCCCCCTTCTTTCCTTTTGTTCCCAACCACCTCCGAAAACATATATCCTCCCTTTGGGCAATCTTTTCCCCACTTATTCTCACCATTGGGCCCCCCAAACCCTTTCAAAAAAACCCTCTTCTGGGTCTCTCAACCCCCCGGGTCTTTTTATTTCCAAAAACATCTCGCTTTCCCCTTTTGTTACTTTACTCGATCAAACCACCCTCACCCCCAACATTGTCCTCAAACAAAGCATTTTTCCAAACACATCCATCCCCCCTGCCACTTTTCTATCCATGGGCCCCCGCCCCGCAAACCCTACAACATTTTTTGGAACCACATTTCCTTTCAAACATACCCAAATTTTTGCTTTCCGAGAAAAAATGTTCCCTTCCACAAAAATTTTTCAAGGGTCCCAAAATTTTTTCGCCCCCTCCCCCACCCTATGACCACTTCCGCTTCCATGGTTCCATCCCCTGACAGATCCACTCCCAGATATTAAAACAATTTACTTCCCCCCATTTTTCCCATTCAAAAATCACCTCCCAATTGACTTGAACCCCCACCCCTACTGTACCATAAAACCTTTTCTCTTAAATTTACATTTACTCTTAACTTTCTTTTTCCACACACTTTTAAACCCAAAATCAAAAACACCAGCTTTTTTGGGAGTTTTTTTCCCCATGAAAACGCCACCAGCCCCTGAACATCAGCGAACAACAACTGACTCACTTCCCAAGGCCCTTTTCTCATCCCCAAAAGCTTTATAACTTGCCCCCTCCTTTTCCCGGACCTTTTCCCCCCCCCTTTCATTTACCCCCCTAACAAACCCATCCATAAACAAATTAAACAAAAACCCGGGGACATCACACAACCCCTGCCGGCAAACCTACTTCACTGAAAAACCAAACACTTTCCTCTCTTCCTACACGTACCCAAAAGGGCCCTTAAAATTTCCCCGATAAAAAACTTTCACTTTCTTCTTCCCAACTTGCCCCCCCACAAAAACCCTATATTCTTAATACCTTTCCCCAGAGGCCCTTTCTATCAACCAAACTTTTGCCTTCTCCAATCCATAAATGCTACATAAAATCCATTTGCTTTTTTTAAATATTTTTTCCCCACATACATTCTTCAAAAACAAAAAACCCGATCCACAACCCCCCTACCACTCTGAAACCGCACAGCTCTTCCCCAAACAGGATGCCTGTACAAAAGCCTTTCACCCTCTCAAAACAATACCCTCCCCTTAAATTTTTTCCAGGGAAAACCAAAACAAACTTATAAACCCCCGGGAATTTGAGCACTTCCCCTCTTATCCCCCCTTTGCCTTTGTACAATGGCACTTAAAGTAAAAGCATTCCGCCAATCCCAGGCACCTCACCATGAGTCCCAACATACATTAAATAACCTTAAACCCAAACCCTTTAACAAAACGTCACCCCCCCTTTAAAATTTTAAAAAATTCCAAATCAATAACCATCCAAACCCGCTTTCCTTGCCCCTTTCAATTTTTCCGCAAAGCTTTTCCCACCCTTTCTTTTACCAAATCATTTTCCCTAACCCTCAACTTTTTGCACACCACCTCGCCAAAACACCCCATATCTCCACCTGTCCCTCAGAAAACATTCACCCAAACCCTTCAAAAAACTCATTTCCATCTCCTTCTCAAAAATCACCGGGTTTCTTGTTATCCACCTCCCCCATTTTTCCCCTTTCAAAATGAAATTCCCATTTGCTCCCTTTGGGCTTACTCACCCCTAAATTTTCCCCTTCCAGAACATCTTTTTTTTATTCTCCCTAAAATTTACTGAACCCCACCCCCAACTCTCATTTTGCCCTTTTTTTTTACCCTTCCCCCTTTCTTTTTGACCTCCTGTTCCCCTTTTTTTTATACTTCCCCCACTCAAATTTTCATATATAATATATAAAAATATTTTAAAATATATATATAATATAAAATATAATATATAAATAAAATAATTTTTATATATAATTTTTATTTTAAAATTTTTTAAATTTCCCCTTTGGGGATAGGGGAGAAAGAATTTCTTCCCGCGTTTCCCTTCGTGGGCGGGAGAAAAAGGGGACTTTAAAAAGGGGGGAGCCGGGGGGGGGAAATTCTCCCCCCCTCTTTTTTTTTTTTTTCCAAATTTTCCAAAAGAAGGAACAAGGGGGAAGGGGGGCCCAAGGGGGAGGATAAATTCCCCTAGGGCCCCGTCCTCTGTTCTTAAAAAGCAATCTCCCTAACGCGGGAAATGGTGAATAGTATGAAAAAAAAAAAAAAAAAAAAAATATATATATATATATATATAATTTTAAAAAAAATATAAAATTTTATAAAATATATATAAAATATATATAAATTTATTGAAATGGGGACTGAGTTTGGTAAAGGGGTGTGAAAGAAGGGGAAAATTAAAAATAAAAAGGGGAACAAAAACCCCAAGGGTTTTTAAAGTACAGTAGGGGTTTAAGGGGGCAAGTCAATTGGGAAATTTAAATTTTAAAAGGAAAAAAAAACCCATGGAAGTAATGTTTTTTTAGATATTCTGGGGGTGGATCGGGCCCCCCGGGGGAAAAGGAACCATGGAAGCGGGGAAAATAAAATCAAAGGGGGGGGAGGGGGCGAAAAAACCTGGGGGCCTTTTAAGGGGAAGTGTGGGGGAAATCGAGAATATTAACTCCGAAAAAACAAAAAATGGCTGGTTGTTTGAAGGAATAGTGGGGGTTTCCCAAAAAAGTTTTATGGTTGCGGAGGGGGTGGGCAATGGAAAAAGTTGGGCGCCGGGGGCGGATGTGCTGGAAATGAAAAAGTTTTAGGACAATAGGGGGTGTGAGGGGGTTTGATTGAGTTAAATAATGTAAAAGGGTAAGAGAATGTTTGGAAATTAAAAAAGAGCATGGTTGAGAGAGGGAAAGGGGGGTTTTTTTGAAAAAGGTTTTGGCAAAATGGAGAGAAAAGATTTAGGAAAGGTTTTACCAAGAGGGTATATGTGCGGGGTGGAGGGGGGCGAGGAGAAGGGGGGAGACCAAATTTTAGGGGGGAAAGATGGGGGTGAAAAAAAATTTTGAGTTTACGGGGCCCGAAACCCTGCCAGGGTGGGGGGGGAAGGGGGGGCAAGGAAAATAGTTTTAATTTTGGGTCGAAGGGTATATCCCGGGGGAAACGTGCCCGTCAATGGGATTGAATTTTAGGGCGGGGGAAGCGTCCTGGGGGAAACCATGGGAAAATTTTTGGGGGGCCTGGGGTTGGAAAAGGGAGGTGTGGTTTTTTTGGGCTTATTAAAATGAAAAGTTAAGACTGAGTTTAAAAGAAAAAAGGGGCCCTTTTGGGTTTTTTTTTCCCCAAACGCTTCCTCGCACAACATGAGGGGGGAGGGGGGGTGGGTTTTCCAAAGTGTGGCGAGGGGGGGGCGATGGGGGAAAAAAAAAAAGGGAATGTGAATTTTTGTGCATGTGTAAAATAAGAAAGTGTCGGGGGTTGTTATATAATGTGTAAATTGAAAATGTATGGGGAAAGTAAAATTTTTCGGGTTTTGGGCGGGGATGGGTTTTACCCGTTTTTTTTTGGGGGTTGGTTTTTGGGAAAAATTTCTTTCGTCTTTTTTCCCCCTTTCGTACCACCCCAAAACCGCGGGAGACAGCGCAAAGGGAAAAAATAATAATTTTTATATATATATATATAAAATGCATAAAAATTTGTCTAATTAAACCTTATGTCGCTGTCTCCCCCGGTTTGCGAGGTAGCGCAAAGGAAGAGACAAAAAGGCCCCCAACCCAAACCCCCATACACAAGGGAAAAAACATACAAGTCCACTCACGGGACTATACATACCTATTTCATCTCAAATTATATTATTATATATATATATATATTATATATATATATATAGAGTTGATAGGAGATGCCTCTACTATGGAAGGTATTAAGAATATATGGTGTGGGAGGGAAAAGTTGTTTGAAAGCCTAGTGAAAAGTTTTTATCGAGGATGTAAGGCGAATGGTACGTGTTGGCGAAGAAGAGGAAAGAGTGATTGGTCTCAGTGAATGTATGTTTGCGGCAGGGAGTGTGTGATGTCTCAATGTTGTATATTTGTTGATGGTATGGGGTTTGTTAGGAGGTACATGCAAGAGTTTTGGAAAGAGGGCAAGTATGAAGGTCTGTTGGGGCATGACGAGAGCTTGGGAAGTGAGTCAGTTGTTGTTCGCTGATTGATACCAAGCACGATGGTGGAGATTCATGTGAGAATAGAAACTGCAGACATGGTGATGAGTTTGGTAAAGTGTGTGGAAGGAAGAAGTTAGAGTAAATGTGGAATAAGAAGCAAGGTTATTACGCTGACAGTAGGGTTGAGGGTAAGTCAATTGGGAGGTGTAGTTTGAATGGAGTATATACTGGTATAGGAAGTGGTAAGTGGTTTTTAGATATCTGGGAGTGGATTCTGGCAGCGGATGGAACCATGGAAGCGGAGTGGATCATAGTGTGGGGGAGGGGGCGAGAATTTATGGGGGCCTTGAAGAATGTGTGGAAGTCGAGAACCTGATATCGGTGAAAAGCAAAGCATGGGTATGTTTGAGAAGGAATAGTGGTTCCAACAATGTTGTATGGTTGCGAGGCGTGGGCCTATGGATTTTAGAGTTGTGCGCAGGAGGATGGATGTGTGGAAATGAGATGTTTGGAGGACTAATGTGTGGTGGACGGTGGTTGATCGAGTGAGTTATAGTTTTCAAGGGTAAGAGAGATGTGTGGAAATAAAAAAGAGCTGTGGTGAGAGAGCAGAAGAGGGTTGTTTTGTGTGAGTTTGGCACATGTGAGGGATGAGTGGAAAGATTGGACCCAATGAGGATATATGATGTCGGAACGGTGAGAACATGGAGAAGAGGAGAGACAAGGTTAGGAGGTGAAGATGGAGTGAAATAGATTTTGTGTGATGCGCGGGCGTTGCGTGGACATGCAGGAAGGGTGTGTAAGGAGGGCAGGAATAGATGTGGAATTGGAGCGGTTGTGTATACCGGGGTTGACGAGCTGTCTGTGGACTTGATGATCAAGGCATTGGAAGTGTTCTGGCGGTGTTAATGTAACCATGGAAAGCTGTGTAGGTAGATGTAATATTTGTCGTGCGCTGTGGACGTTATGTATTATACATGTGTATGGGGGGGGGTTGGGCATTTCTTTCGTTGTTTCCTTGCGCTTAGACCTCGCAAAGCGGGAGACTGCGACAAAGTATAATAATAAATATATATATATATATGTATATATATATATATTGTTATATATTATTATATATATATATATAGTATATATATATACTATATTTATTATATATATATATATATATATATATATTGTAATATATATTATAGATATATATATTATATATATATATATATTGGTGACTGAGTTTGGTAAAGTGTAGTTGAAAGAAGAAGTTAAGAGTAAATGTGAAATAAGGACCAAGGTTAATTAAGTACAGTAGGTGAGGGTCAAGTCAATTGTGAGGTAGTTTGCTAAGGAGAAGAAAACTGGACGAGAGTAATTGTAGTTTTAGATATCTTGGAGTGGATCTGGCAGCGGAATGGGAACATGAGAAGCGGAAGTGATATCATAGGGTGGGGTAGGGCGAAAATCCTGGAGCCTTGAAGAATGTGTGGTGAACGTCGAGAATTATTATCTCCGAAAGCAAAAATGGCTTGATGTTTGAGCACGAATAGTTGTTCCAACGATGTTGTATATGGTTCGAGCGTGGATATGGATAGAGTTGTGCGCACGAGGCTGGATGTGGCTGGCATGAAATGTTTGAGGACGAAGATATGTGGTTATGTGAGGTGGTTTGTTTGATCGAGGTATGTAATATGTAAGTGTAAGAAATAAAAAAGAGCGTGGTTGAGAGTAGCAAGAAGAGGGTGTTTTGAAATGGTTTGTGCACATGGAGAGAATGAGTGAGGAAAAGATTGAACAAGAGGATATATGTGTCGGAGTTGGAGGGTAACGAGGATGAGTGGTGAGTACCAATTTTAGGTGGAAAGATTGGAGAGTGAAAAAGATTTTGACGTGTGATCAGTGGTTTAATTGATGCAGGAGGTTGAAAGGGGGCAAGAATAGAGTTGGAATTGGATCGGATGTGTATATCGGGGTAGACCCGTGCTGTCAATGAGATTGAATCAGGGCACTGTTGTGAATGCGTCTGGGGTAAAAACCAGGGAAAGTTTCTGTGGGGCACTGGTGGGGGGGGGAAAAGGGAGCTGTGGTTTCGGGCATTTATTACATGACAGCTAGTGAGACTGAGTTGTGAACGAATGGGGCCTTTGTTGTTCTTTCTAGCGCTTCCTCGCACGCATGAGGAGGGAGGGGTTGTTATTCCATGTGGTGGCGAGAAGTTGGTTTGGCTATGGAATGAAATAAGCAATGTGAATTGTGTGCATGTGTATATATGTATGTGTCTATGTGTGTATATATATGTGTAAATTGAGATGGCATGGTAGGTATATTTGCGTGTGTGGACGTGTTTGGTATACAGTGTTTATGGGGTGGGTTGAGGAGCAATTTCTTTGTCTGTTTCCTTGCGCTACCTCGCAAACGCGGGAGACAGCGACAAGGGGAAAATAACTATGTATATGATATATAATTATATATATATATGATATATATATATATATTATGTTATAGTATATATATATCTATATATATATATTATTTTTTGTTTTTTGTTTTTGTTTTTGTCGCTGTCATCCGGCAGTTGCGAGGGGTAGCGCAAGGAAACAAGAGAAAGAAATGGCCCAACCAAACCATACAACATGTATATTATAGTACACGCCACGAAAAATTCATATCCTATATTGAAAAGTGTGTGGGAAGTCGGAACGTTATCATATAATATATATTATATAGTATATAGTTCATATATATATATATATATATATATATATATATATTTTATTTTTATAATTGTTAATTATATTTATATATATAGTATATTATATGCATAATTATTTGTCTATATATCCTTTGTCTCGGTCTCCCGCAGGTAGCGAGGTAGCGAAGGAAAGAGACGAAAAGAATGGCCCAAACCCACCACATACAAATGTGATATACATACACGTCCACTCACAGCACGGTTATACATACCCGTACCATCTCAACGTATGTATATATATATATATATATATATATATATATATATTATATATATTTATTTATTTATATATATATACATATTTATACATATATTATATATATATATATATATAGTTATATTTATATATATATATATATTATATGTATAATATATATATTATTCTATTAGATTTATATATATGTATTTAGATAGTTATATATATATATATATAGTATATACATATATTTTTTTTTTTTTTGCTTTGTCCGCTGTCTCCGTCCCGTTTTGCGAGGTAGCGCAAGGAAACAGAATGAAAGAAATGGCCCAACCTCACCCCCAATACACATGTAATACATACCGCCACACACGCAAAATATACATACCACACAGCTTTCCTGGTTTACCCAACGTTTCACATGCCTTGTTCAATCCACTAAACCGCACGTTAACCCCCCGGTAACCACATCGCTTCCAATTCACCTATTCCTTGCCCTCCTTTCACCCCTGCATGTTCAGGCCCCGACCCACAAAAAATCTTTTTCACTCCATTTTTCCCCTCCAGTCTCCCCTTCCCCCCTCTTTTCCCTCCACCCCGACCATATATCCTCTGTCAATTTTCCCCTCCCCTCATTCTCTCCATGAAAAAAACCATTTCAAAACCCCCTTTTCTGCCTCTCAACCACCTTTTTTTTATTTCACAAAACTCTCTTACCCTTACGTTACTTACCGATCAAACCACCCACAACCAAACAATTGTCCAAACATCTCATTTCCACACATCCATCCTCCTGCGCACAACTCTAATCCATACCAACGCCTCGAAACCATACAACATTGTTGGAACCACATTCCCAAACAAAACCCTTTTGCTTTCCGAAAAAAGTTCTCGACTTCCACACATCCTCAAGGCTCCCAGAATTTTCGCCCCTCCCCCCCCCATGACCACTTCCCCCCAGGGTTTCCCCATCCGCTCCAGATCCACTCCCAGATATCTAAAAAAAATTCATTCCCCATTTTTCTCCATCAAACTCACCTCCCAATTGACTTGCCCCCAACCCTCTGTACCTAAAAACCCTTTGCTCTTATTCACATTTCCCTTTTAATTTTTCCTTTTCCACATTTACCCAAACTCAGCCCAAAACCATTTTCTGCAGTTTCTCACATAATGCCACCACCGGGACACCGGGCGAACAACAAGACCCTTTCCCCAAAAAGTTTCCTCATCCCCAACAACTTCATACTTGCCCCCTTTCAAAACTTTTGCATTCCCTCCCTAACAACCCCACCCCAAAACCCAATTTAAACAACCATGGAGACTCACACACCCCTCCGCAGAACCACACCCACTGAAACCCACACTTTCCTCTTTTCCCTACACTTACACATGCCTTACTCCCCCGATAAAAATTTTTTCACGCTTCTAAAACTTTCCCCCCAAAACCCATAAAATCTTAATACCTTCCAAAGAGCACTCTATCAACTCTATCATATGCCTTCTCCAATCCAAAATGCACAACAAAATCCATTGTTTTTCTAATATTTCTAAACATACATTCTTCAAAGCAAACACCTGATCCCCCACACCTCTACCCCTTCCCGAAAACCCACTTCCTCCCCAATCTGATGCTCTTTTACATGCTTTTACCCTCTCAATCAATAACCCCCCCAAAAAATTTACCAGGATACTCAACAAACTTATACCTCTGAATTTGACTCACTCTTATTCCCCTGCCTTTGTACAATGGCACTATGCACAGCATTCCGCCAATCCTCAGCACCTCACCTACATACATACATTAAATAACCTTACCAACCAGTCAAAATAATATAAACCCCCCCTTTTTTTTAAAAAATTCCACAGCAAACCATCAAACCTGCGCCTTGCCGCTTTCAAATCTTTCCAAAGCTTTTACTACCTCTTCTCTGTTTCCAAAACATTTTTCCCAACCCTCTCCCCTTTGCACACCAAACCCCGACCAAAACACCCCAATCTGCCATTTTATCATCAAAAACATTCAAAAAACCTTCAAAATACTCACCTCATCTCCTTCCACATCACCCCTACTTGTTATCCCCTCCCCATTTGCGCCCTTTCCGAAGTTCCCATTTCTCCCCCTTTTTACCACTTTTTTTTACCCCCCTTCAGAACATCTTTTTTTCTCCCTTAAAAATTAATGTACTCTCCCCCCAATCTCATTTGGGGCCCCTTTTTTTTTACCTCTCCACCTTTCTCTGACCTCCTCTCTTTCTTTTTTACTTTTCCCTCAATGATTTTTTCCCTGAAAAAACGCCAAATGCCTCTCTCTTCTCTTTCACTAATACTTTATTCCTTTATTTCCCACCACTCCCCTTAAAAAACCCTTTTTAATCAACCCACCTCCCCCCTTCTCAATGCCACAAGCACTTTTTTTTTGGGAATCCATCACTTATTCCCTAATAAATTTCCCCTCCCCCACTCCCCTTAAATTTTCCCTTGTTCTCACCTTTTTTTCCCCCTTTTACCAGTTTTCTCCTGGTACTCCCACAAAAATTTCTCCTTCCCAAGCTCACTACTCTCACCACCCCTTCACCCCAACATTCACTCTTTATTCTGAAAACCCATACAAATCTTTACCTTTGCCTCCACAAAAAAAATGATCAGAAAATCCCTCCAGTTGACCCTCACACATTACATTTCCCAAAAATCCTCTTTTCGCGCGCCGTCAATTAACACTTAAAACCAAAACGCTCTCTGCCATCTCCCTCTTCCCTAAGATACATATGTATATCTCGCTTTTTAAAAAAGGTATTCCCAATCACAGTCCTTTTTTAGCACATAAATCACAAGCTCTTCACCATTTCCATTTACAACACGAACACCCCATGTATACCAATTATTCCCCCAACTGCCACATTAATCACCTTGCAAATTTAATCACCCATTTACTTTTAACCCGGTCTCGGCATCAAAACACTAAAACACCCCATTCAGCTGCTCCCAAAACACTTGCCTTCATGACCCCCTTTGTCTCATCCCAGGGGCAAGGGACCAAATCACCCAACTCTCTCCACCCCTTTCAGTTTACCCATAAATTAAAACAGAATTTACTTTCTACTTCTATTTACTCTCCCACAACTCCTGTTTTAGGATATATATATATATATAATATATATATATATATATATATATATTATATATAATATATATATATATGTATATATATATATATTTATTATCCTTAGGGATAGGGGAGAAAGAATACTTCCCGCGTATTCCCTGCGTGTCGTAGAAGGCGACTAAAAGGGAGGGAGAGGGGGGCTGGAAATCCTCCCCTCTCTTTTTTTTTTTTTAATTTTTCCAAAAGAAGGAAGAGTGAAGGGGGCCAGGTGAGGATAATCCCTCAGAGGCCCAGTCCTCTGTTCTTAACGCTACCTCGCTAACGCGGGAAATGGTGAATAGTATGAAAAAGAAATGTATATATATATATATATATATACATATATATGGTTAGGGAAAATGATTTGGTAAACAGAGAAGAGGTAGTGAAAGCTTTGCGGAAGATGAAAGCCGGCAAGGCAGCAGGTTTGGATGGTATTGCAGTGGAATTTATTAAAAAAGGGGGTGACTGTATTGTTGACTGGTTGGTAAGGTTATTTAATGTATGTATGACTCATGGTGAGGTGCCTGAGGATTGGCGGAATGCGTGCATAGTGCCATTGTACAAAGGCAAAGGGGATAAGAGTGAGTGCTCAAATTACAGAGGTATAAGTTTGTTGAGTATTCCTGGTAAATTATATGGGAGGGTATTGATTGAGAGGGTTAAGGCATGTACAGAGCATCAGATTGGGGAAGAGCAGTGTGGTTTCAGAAGTGGTAGAGGATGTGTGGATCAGGTGTTTGCTTTGAAGAATGTATGTGAGAAATACTTAGAAAAGCAAATGAATTTGTATGTAGCATTTATGGATCTGGAGAAGGCATATGATAGAGTTGATAGAGATGCTCTATGGAAGGTATTAAGAATATATGGTGTGGGAGGAAAGTTGTTAGAAGCAGTGAAAAGTTTTTATCGAGGATGTAAGGCATGTGTACGTGTAGGAAGAGAGGAAAGTGATTGGTTCTCAGTGAATGTAGGTTTGCGGCAGGGGTGTGTGATGTCTCCATGGTTGTTTAATTTGTTTATGGATGGGGTTGTTAGGGAGGTAAATGCAAGAGTTTTGGAAAGAGGGGCAAGTATGAAGTCTGTTGGGGATGAGAGAGCTTGGGAAGTGAGTCAGTTGTTGTTCGCTGATGATACAGCGCTGGTGGCTGATTCATGTGAGAAACTGCAGAAACTGGTGACTGAGTTTGGTAAAGTGTGTGGAAGAAGAAAGTTAAGAGTAAATGTGAATAAGAGCAAGGTTATTAGCTACAGTAGGGTTGAGGGTCAAGTCAATTGGGAGGTGAGTTTGAATGGAGAAAAACTGGAGGAAGTGAAGTGTTTTAGATATCTGGGAGTGGATCTGGCAGCGGATGGAACCATGGAAGCGGAAGTGGATCATAGGGTGGGGGAGGGGGCGAAAATTCTGGGGGCCTTGAAGAATGTGTGGAAGTCGAGAACATTATCTCGGAAAGCAAAAATGGGTATGTTTGAAGGAATAGTGGTTCCAACAATGTTGTATGGTTGCGAGGCGTGGGCTATGGATAGAGTTGTGCGCAGGAGGATGGATGTGCTGGAAATGAGATGTTTGAGGACAATGTGTGGTGTGAGGTGGTTTGATCGAGTGAGTAACGTAAGGGTAAGAGAGATGTGTGGAAATAAAAAGAGCGTGGTTGAGAGAGCAGAAGAGGGTGTTTTGAAGTGGTTTGGGCACATGGAGGGGATGAGTGAGGAAAGATTGACCAAGAGGATATATGTGTCGGAGGTGGAGGGAACAAGGAGAAGAGGGAGACCAAATTGGAGGTGGAAAGATGGAGTGAAAAAGATTTTGTGTGATCGGGGCCTGAACATGCAGGAGGGTGAAAGGAGGGCAAGGAATAGAGTGAATTGGAGCGGTGTGGTATACCGGGGTTGACGTGCTGTCAGTGGATTGAATCAAGGCATGTGAAGCGTCTGGGGTAAACCATGGAAAGCTGTGTAGGTATGTATATTTGCGTGTGTGGACGTATGTATATACATGTGTATGGGGGGGGTTGGGCCATTTCTTTCGTCTGTTTCCTTGCGCTACCTCGCAAACGCGGGAGACAGCGACAAAGTATAATAATAAAATATATATATATATGTATATATATATATATATATATATATATATATATATATATATATATATATATATATATATATATATATATATATATATATATATATATATATATATATATATATATATATATATATATATATATATATATATGGTGACTGAGTTTGGTAAAGTGTGTGAAAGAAGAAAGTTAAGAGTAAATGTGAATAAGACCAAGGTTATTAAGTACAGTAGGGTTGAGGGTCAAGTCAATTGGGAGGTAAGTTTCAAAGGAGAAAAACTGGAGGAAGTAATGTGTTTTAGATATCTGGGAGTGGATCTGGCAGCGGATGGAACCATGGAAGCGGAAGTGAATCATAGGGTGGGGGAGGGGCGAAAATCCTGGGAGCCTTGAAGAATGTGTGGAAGTCGAGAATATTATCTCCGAAAGCAAAAATGGCTGTGTTTGAAGGAATAGTGGTTCCAACGATGTTGTATGGTTCGAGGCGTGGGCTATGGATAGAGTTGTGCGCAGGAGGCTGGATGTGCTGGAAATGAAATGTTTGAGGACAATATGTGGTGTGAGGTGGTTTGATCGAGTAAGTAATGTAAGGGTAAGAAATAAAAAGAGCGTGGTTGAGAGAGCAGAAGAGGGTGTTTTGAAATGGTTTGTGCACATGGAGAGAATGAGTGAGGAAAGATTGACCAAGAGGATATATGTGTCGGAGGTGGAGTGAACGAGGAGAAGTGGGAGACCAAATTTTAGGTGGAAAGATGGAGTGAAAAAGATTTTGAGTGATCGGGGTTTGAATATGCAGGAGGTTGAAAGGCGGGCAAGGAATAGAGTGAATTGGATCGATGTGGTATATCGGGGTAGACGTGCTGTCAATGGATTGAATCAGGGCATGTGAAGCGTCTGGGGTAAACCATGGAAAGTTCTGTGGGGCCTGGATGGGGAAAGGGAGCTGTGGTTTCGGGCATTATTACATGACAGCTAGAGACTGAGTGTGAACGAATGGGGCCTTTGTTGTCTTTTCCTAGCGCTTCCTCGCACACATGAGGGGGAGGGGGATGTTATTCCATGTGTGGCGAGGTGGCGATGGGAATGAATAAAGGCAATGTGAATTGTGTGCATGTGTATATATGTATGTGTCTATGTGTGTATATATATGTGTAAATTGAGATGTATGGGTATGTATATTTGCGTGTGTGGACGTGTATGTGTATACATGTTTATGGGGGTGGGTTGGGACATTTCTTTCGTCTGTTTCCTTGCGCTACCTCGCAAACGCGGGAGACAGCGACAAAGGAAAATAATATATATATATATATATATATATATATATATATATATATATATATATATATATATATATATATATATATATATATATATTTTTTTTTTTGTTTTGTTTTGTCGCTGTCTCCCGCGTTTGCGAGGTAGCGCAAGGAAACAGACGAAAGAAATGGCCCAACCCACCCCATACACATGTATATACATACGTCCACACACACGCAAATATACATACCTATATTGAAAAGTGTGTGGAAGTCGAGAACGTTATCATATATATATATATATATATATATATATATATATATATATATATATATATATATATATATATATATATATATATATATATATGCATAATTATTTGTCTATTATCCTTAGTCGCTGTCTCCCGCGGTAGCGAGGTAGCGCAAGGAAAGAGACGAAAGAATGGCCCAACCCACCCACATACAAATGTATATACATACACGTCCACTCACAGCACGTATACATACCTATACATCTCAACGTATATATATATATATATATATATATATATATATATATATATATATATATATATATATATATATATATACATATATATACATATATATATATATATATATATATATATATATATATATATATATATATATATATATATATATATATATATATATATATATATATATATGTATATATATATATATATATATATATATATACATATATTTTTTTTTTTTTTTGCTTTGTCGCTGTCTCCCGCGTTTGCGAGGTAGCGCAAGGAAACAGATGAAAGAAATGGCCCAACCCACCCCCATACACATATATATACATACGTCCACACACGCAAATATACATACCTACACAGCTTTCCATGGTTTACCCCAGACGCTTCACATGCCTTGATTCAATCCACTGACAGCACGTCAACTCCGGTATACCACATCGCTCCAATTCACTCTATTCCTTGCCCTCCTTTCACCCTCCTGCATGTTCAGGCCCCGATCACACAAAATCTTTTTCACTCCATCTTTCCACCTCCAATTTGGTCTCCCTCTTCTCCTCGTTCCCTCCACCTCCGACACATATATTCTCCTGGTCAATCTTTCCTCACTCATTCTCTCCATGTGCCCAAACCATTTCAAAACACCCTCTTCTGCTCTCTCAACCACGCTCTTTTTATTTCCACACATCTCTCTTACCCTTACGTTACTTACTCGATCAAACCACCTCACACCACCCATTGTCCTCAAACATCTCATTTCCAGCACATCCATCCTCCTGCGCACAACTCTATCCATAGCCCACGCCTCGCAACCATACAACATTGTTGGAACCACTATTCCTTCAAGCATACCCATTTTTGCTCTCCGAGATAATGTTCTCGACTTCCACACATTCTTCAAGGCTCCCAGAATTTTCGCCCCCTCCCCATCCTGTGACTCACTTCCGCTTCCATATATACATATTTTTTTTTTCTTTTTTTTTGCTATATATATATATATATATATATATATATATATATATATATATATATATATATATATATATATATATATATATATATATATATATATATATATATATATATATATATATATATATACACACACAGACATATACATATATACACAAGTACATAATTCATAGTATCTGCCCTCATTCATTCCCATCGCCACCCCGCCACACATGAGATAACAACCCCCTCCCCCCGCATGTGCGCGAGTTAGCTCTAGGAACAGACAACAGGGGCCACATTCGTTCACACTCAGTTTCTAGCTGTCATGCATAATGCACTGAAAACACAGCTCCCTTTCCACATCCAGGCCCCACAGAACTTTCCATGGATTACCCCAGACGCTTCACACGCCCTGGTTCAATTCATTGACAGCACGTCGACCCCGGTATACCACATCGTTCCAATTCACTCTATTCCTTGCACGCCTTTCACCCTCCTGCATGTTCAGGCCCCGATCACTCAAAATCTTTTTCACGACATCTTTCCTCCTCCAATTTGGTCTCCCACTCTCCTCGTTTCCTCCACCTCTGACACATATATCCTCTTGGTCAATCTTTCCTCACTCATTCTCTCCATGTGACCAAACCATTTCAAAACACCCTCTTCTGCTCTCTCAACCACACTTTTTTTATTACCACACATCTCTCTTACCCTATTATTACTTACTCGATCAAACCACCTCACACCACATATTGTCCTCAAACATCTCATTTCCAGCACATCCACCCTTCTCCGCACAATTCTATCTATAGCCCACGCCTCGCAACCATATAACATCGTTGGAACCACTGTTCCTTCAAACATACCCATTTTTGCTTTCCAAGATAACGTTCTCGACTTGCACACATTTTTCAATGCTCCTAGAACTTTCGCCCCCTCCCCCACCCCATGATTCGCATCCGCTTCCATGGTTCCATCCGCTGCCAAATCCACTCCCAGATATCTAAAACACCTCACTTCCTCCAGTTTTTCTCCATTCAAACTTACCTCCCAATTGACTTGTTCCTCAACCCTACTGTACCTAATAACCTTGCTCCTATGCACATTTACTCTCATATATATATATATATATATATATATATATATATATATATATATATATATATATATATATATATATATATATATATATATATATATCCTAGCCCAAGCTGGTATTCGTTTTAGCGACCACTCCCATAGTGGAGGATGAACAACTGGATTAACCGTGGACCGACTGCCGCAACCAGGATTCGAACCTATGCATTTGACCTCAGGCGGCCCGTGAATACCTCACGGTCAGTGGCGCTAACAGTTACTCCAAGAAGGTCCATTGAAGGTTTAAGTCTCAAACCTTCAAAGCATCAATCACTCCATCCTTCCACCGCCTCCTTGGTGCTCACATTTTCCTTGTTCCCTCCACTCCTGACATGTATACTCTATGAGTCTATGTATGTTTCACTATAGTACCAACACAGATATCCATTTTCCTACGAAAGAATATATTTCTTTTGTGTGTTAATCTTGATATGGTATCATAATGACCACCGTCATATCATCGCTTTTTCGCCAAACTTAAGCACTAAGGAACTGCACGGCTTATTTCTCATTATACTGGATTTTTTTCACCTCAAGCTATACATTTATTCCCAATTGGTTTATGTCACCACATTCTTTTAAACATCTCTACTTGCCACACTTCATCCTCCAGCTACTCTTTCTAAACGCAGATATAAGATCTTTAATAATATTGACGAAGTTGGACCACGATAATTCATTTGTGAGATTCTTATGGAGAATTACATCACCTCCGCGGGTGATGCTTCCGTGTCTGCTGAACATGTTGCATAGTTTTTTGTCAGTTTACTGAGAGCAAGTCGCTTCCCACATACCACATCACTTCAGTTCATTCTGTCCAGTTCTTGTCTTTATCCCTCGTGAATGGTCAGGTCATGATACTGCAAAGTCTCCTGCGTTCCATCCTTGCACCTCTTCCTTGGTCTTCCCCACCTCGTGACTCCACTACTTCTGACACTATCATCCCCTTGTCAGTGTTCCTTCATTCATCCTCTCCATATAATGGAACCGTTTCAACGCACCTTCATCTGCCTTCTCGACCAAAGTATATTCACTATCACACCTTTTTTCTCACAACTTTATTTTTTGTAGGATCAACCATCTCACGCCACATATTGCCCTTAGAACATTTCATTTCCAATGCATCCAACCCCCTTCTTTCCCTTGGTCAAGATTCATATCTGTGTTCATTACACCTTCAGACATACCAGTCTTTACCTACCTATCTAGAAGTAAAGTGATCCACGATCAAGAGACCACTCCTTATGTATCGGCCTGGGTAACACCAAGAGTGTTTGTTGATACCATATTAGTCAGTCACGTCTTCCACAACATTACCTCGTTCTGGCAGGGAGAGGAGACTGAAACGTTCGTGAGCAGATGTAACTAATGACGACCTGATGATGTGTATGGTAGGTGAGTCTGGCCAAGACCCACGTGACGGTAGCAGTGTGCTCTACCAATGAGGAACATATACTGAACGGTAAGTAAGAGCAAGAGACAAAAGCTCCCGCCTCAAAAATGCATGAACTTATAAGTCATACTTAAAGTATACGCTAAACTTGCCTTACGACTGTCTTTCTTCCTCTATTATCCATATGCTTGTTACCAACATTCTTGACATCGCACTTTCTGATGTTACAAATCTAGTTTCAAATGGCATACGATAAAGCACCACACATGGTGTACGAGACAAACTAAGTATGTGCAATGGGAAGCTTCTCGTCAGTTGTAAGAAATGTGTAGTTTTAAACGTTGAAGCTTTATACTAACTACACGTAACGAGTGGGATGCCACAGGGATCAGCGCTTGGCCCAGCTTTTTTTTTTTGTAATATACATAAACGATCAGGAGTTGAGCCTCAGTTCAATGGTCTCAGTATCAGTAGATGACACAAAAGGAGGAAGCAGAATCATAACCAAAACAAACAAAATGGTAAAATAATGAAAAGAGAACTTGACAAGTTAGGGAAGTGGTCATATACACAGCAAATAAAATTCATCATAAACAATTGTAATGTTTTGTTTTCAAGAAGAAATAGATAAAAATCTACTGTCCAAAGTAAATGAAGAAAAGGATTTTGGAGTCTTCAACAGTTGCAATTCAAAGCACAACAAACAGTGTATAACGGCAAACAATAAAGCAACTTTGATGTTAATTTTCTTTTAACGAGGAACATCGACCACACAATAATCCTGATTCATCATACTGGTAAAACGGTATTCTGAATATGCTTTCCAGTCAGGGTCTCCAAACCACAAAAAAGGAGTTAAGATATACATGAACAAGTACAGAAAAGGCAAAGCTAATTCCACTTCTAAACAACCTACCATCTGAAGAGAGTATAAGATGATTGGATAACTTTTAAGAAGTGTAGAGTGCATGGAGGCTTGATATACGTTCTCAAAATTCTGAATAAATTCAACAATCTGATTCATAATGAACTTTTGAAAAACAAGGAGATACAGTTACCAGAAGGAAAAGAAATAGATTAAACTTAAAGTTAGAATATGTATCTCTAATGTTGGAAGACTCTTTTTTTCTAACATAACCATTAAAAGTTGGATCAGTGTATCCTCAAGGGCTGTTGAGGCAAAGACCATATATACCTTCAAAAACTGGTTGGACAAATATTTTATCAGGTTGGGTATCTGTAAAATGAATGAATGGCAAATATATATACATATATACGTACATACTGTACACTGATACATTTTCTTTCATCCAAGCCTCGAAAGATTACCCACATGATTGAAACGTTTGCTAGAGTGTAGTGTAGCGGGATATAGTGTAGTGTAGAATCGTATAGTGTAGAATACTGTAGTGCAATAGTGCACATATAGGCCAATCAAAATTCCTTTTCATTTTATACTGTAAAACCTCATGTTTGTTTTACTTGATCAATGCATGATTTTTTTTTTTTTTTTGCTGTTGTGGAATTTTGCTTGGGAGAATTGCACGGTAGAGAGAGAACCTTTGTTGCTCTATACTACCTTCAGGTATGTAGAGCAGGCATTTAGCCAGTATTATGTTATAAACTGGTAGATAACCTCGTCATAGGGCAACAGGCATATGTGCTGTATTGTATGGAAATTGCCCATTAATGTACAGAATAATCCATCTATCAATAGTACTTATTTGTATCATGTAAGGTTTCCTGTGAGTAAGTGATCTGGCTTTACTGGCTCATCTCGTAAAATTCCAAATGCTTATAATACTCTGTACAACAATACAATGCCCTTTCAGAATTCAGCTAAATGTTAGAATACAAGTTCTAGGCGTAGACCGAACTGAAGAATACATAAAGGTATTTTTTTACTGTACTTAGCAAAGACAAGTGCCTTACCTACGTATCTTTACGGAACTTACAGGAATGCAGACGGTGCTGGTGATGGTGTGTATCTATTGTTAGATGCCATCATACACAATTAAGACGGCCAAGAATTGCTAAATGAAACCCAACCTAGCAGCAAGTTTTCGAATATGAAGACCTTAAAGAACTGTATTAGGTCTTTGGCCGTCAGACCTCATTCCTGCTGAGAAAAATTGGTATGTGCGAGGGGTAAACACAATGATGGTGGAGATGACAGTGTATGTGGAGCTTCAGCATGAACATTAACACCAGTTGGCTCCGAACCGATAAAGAGTTGGATTAGAGATGGTCATCCTATTCAGAAACCACCTCATTCAAAATCTGATACCGTCTATAAACAAGCAGCTCCTAGACGGAGAAGTACGTTCGCATAAATGTATAAGTTAAATTTTCTAAGATCATGTTTATCTGTTATTATACCTGTTTTCCAGTATAGACATTTTGATCACCGAAAGGTACTTATTTCATAAACCAAAAGTCTGTCCCATCTTAACGAGGTAGAGTCAGGAACAAACGAGTAATGGCCTCATTTGCTCACATCCATTCTCTTCTTACCGAATATAATCTACCAAACCAAAAGTGTATGATCCATTGCCAAGCCCCACAGACTGACCACACCTATAGCAATAAACTACACAAACAATGAGAACGTGATTTCTCATCAGTTCAGTATCTTTACTGGAGTGATCATTTCTTGTATTACTTATGTACACTGAGGCCAGAACCTCAACATTGTTATGATACGCCTCAGTGTGGAACCTGTCATCATGACCTGGGTACCTGGACATGACACATTTAGGGCCACGAATAGACTAATCTAATTCAGAGACAAGTACAGAGACCACGAAGGTCTATAGGATCCCTCACCAGCTGTGGTCTTCTCGCGTTTGGACGAGAAATCATTTCATCTGTGATAAAGAGAGTGGACCAACCCAGCTATCAACGACATATTCACGTTAACTATAGTCGACAATAACATCACAATAGAAGAGATCATTTATGGTCGTCTGCAGCTGACCTGCACTACAGTTACAAGCCTAACACCACAAGACCTTCCCACCAATATATATATAATGCTCTCTCTCTCCACTCTCATCACACAATGTATCGGCCACCGTGAAGAAACCTCTGCAATGCAGAGAACATACAATACATTCTATACACTATGTCAGCTGACAATATAATACTGACTCATAATATGGATTGTCTTCCTCAAAGACCTTGAATGATGGTGCGCAACTCTGTGCTACGTTAATCATCTTGTCCTAAATTCTTGTTTGTTCAAATTATTATCATTATCATTATTATTATCATCATTATTATTGTTATTATTATTATTATTGTTATTATCATTATCATTATTATTATTATTATTATTATTATTATTATTATTATTATTATTATTATTATTATTATTATTATTAATATCATTATCATTATTATTATTATTAATATTATTATTATTATCATTATTATCATTATTATTATTATTATTATTATTATTATTACTACTGTTATTATCGTTACTGTTACTATCATTATCGGTAGTAGTAGTAGTAGTAGTACTAGTAGTAATAATAATAATAGTAGTAGTAGTAGTGGTAGTAGTAGTAGTATTAATAGTAATAGTAGTAGCAGTAGTAGAAGTAGTAGTAGTAGTAGTAGTAGTAGTAGCAGTAGTAGTAGTAGTAATAATAATACTACTACTAGTAGTAGTAGTAGTAGTAGCAGTAGTAGTAGTAGTAGTAGTAATAATAATAATACTAGTAGTAGTAGTAGTAGTAGTAGTAGTAGTAGTAGTAGTAGTAGTAGTAGTAGTAGTAGTAGCAGTAGTAGTAGTAGTAATAGTAATAATAATACTAGTAGTAGTAGTAGTAGTAATAGTAGTAGTAGTAGTAGTAGTAGTAGTAGTAGTAGTAGTAGCAGTAGTAACATTAATATCATTATCATTATCATTATCATAATCGTTAAAATTTCTACTGTTTCCATAGATATTGTTACCATTGTCATCATTGTTAGTCCACTTAAACTTCAGGTAGGAGTGAACAGTAGAAAATGAAAACATTCAAATTGTTTCGTGGAAAATATATAAATATATATTAGATCTTCATTAGAACTGTGGCCAATGATCAACAATACGAACATAAGTGTTTGGCATAATTACCTCCCATATATCACTGGCCATCAAATCCACTTTGGAAATTTCATATTAGTGAAGATACCGGCACTGGTATTACTTTTTTCTTCTATCATTGTCCATGAATTTCCAGTAACGATGTGTGTTGTCCGTATTTAGATGGTTAAAGTACTTTGTGTCAATAAATGAAAACAATGAGTTAATTAATGACTAGTTTAAGTACGAAGCTGATTAAGAACTCTGATGTTCATTTTATTGAAGGTTTATGGACCAAAAGGTTCAGCCTTTGGCCTAATTAATCCTATGGTACTTAAAAGTGATCTAGACGTCGATCTAACAAAAGGAAAATGAAGAACTCGTGTCGTGTGTGTTGTAGAGAGAGTGGAGTCACTTACCGAAGAAGTAGAAGCGATCATTATGGCGACGCTCCTCGGCCTGGGTGTGGGGTAGGAACCCAGTCTCGATGACGGAAGTCTCTTGAGATTGAAAGTAGATGGTGGCAATCATGGCGACGCATTTGAGGCGCATTTCCCCGCGGGGAAAGTGACTGCGGTTGGTTTTGAAGGTGAGACCCAGCACGGCCGTCTCCAGCCCGTCTGGTTCCTTCTGGGGTTCGTACCGCCTCAGGAACTCTGGCTGCGTCTGTGGGCACGTCAACTCCGTAGTAGTCAAGTAACAGTCAAGTCACTGGTATAAAACAAAGCTGCAGGTTCAAGCAATAATAGATACAACCTTCCAGACATCATGGTACATTACTGTCATTTTCAGTACAACACAAGCAAAACAGGAATCATCCTTCACAGGAAGAAACAACGAAAAAGTCACAACAACACACGCACTTTCATAGAACACATAATACCCTCCAACAGCCATGACTCGAACCCAGGACCTTTTGCGTGGTGGTCGGGAACGCTATCAGAGGGTATTATGTGCTTTATGAAAGTCCTCGTTCATATGCACTATATTCGTATGCATAGTAAATTATAGATCTTTTTTAAAAGAACTGGGGAAACTATTAGAATTTCTTTATATTATTGTTACGAACCTGCGTGTTCGTTTTTACGAACCTGCGTGTTCGTTGTTACGAACCTGCGTGTTCGTTGTTACGAACCTGCGTGTTCGTTGCTACGAACCTGCGTGTTCGTTGTGTCTGTGATAGAGAACTTTATGGTTAGGTAAGCCAAGTGGTGACCTGGGAGGTCCCGAGAGATTCCTCGGCCGGTACCAAGACGACCTGGGATCTGACACACCTCAAGCCAGGCTCGTAACAACGAACACGCAGGTTCGTAACAACGAACACGCAGGCTCGTAACAACGAACACGCAGGTTCGTAACAACGAACACGCAGGTTCGTAACAACGAACACGCAGGTTCGTAACAACGAACACGCAGGTTCGTAACAACGAACACGCAAGTTCGTAGCTACGAACACGCAGATTCGTAACAATGTATGATGAAAAAAGAGAGAGACCTATAGAATGTACAGGGCAAAAGGCAAAAATAAAGGGAAAATGAGAGACATCAAAAGAGGGAAGAGGATGAGCGGCCCAGCCAGAACCTCAGAGAAGTCAGGAATGTTAAGTGATGGGAATGTCAGGCTGCAAGGAATGTACACGAACTCAGACGGACGAGTAGTACATAGTAAAGCACTGGAGTTTGATCAAGGGTCGCAGAGGATGGCAACAAATTTGCAATCTGATTATTAAGCTTGCTGAGCTGCAGGAATAGGGTACAGGCTTTAGATATGCCTATTATAGAAGAAAGTAGAGTGAAGGGTGACCTCACAACTGTTAAGCTTTTGAATCACTCTAATGGTACGTAGTGCACAGTTCTTCGAACGTTGTAGGGACAGCACAACCAGAGACCATAACGTGGGATCAAAGAATGTAAAGAGGAACTTTTATAATGTAAGAATATTAGATGAAGGACATGAACCGAATGAGAATATGATTATTTAGTACAGCATACAGAAGCTTAAAACTTTTTATGATGGTAGAAAATATTCAAAGGATGGGGCCTCATAAGTGTGAAACTCCCTCCCCGTAAATGATACATAGGTAGTTACAAACTGATAAGTATACACACACACACACACACACACACACACACACACACACACACACACACACACACATTTTACGAGGCAAGCACATACAGGGAGAAGATAACTACTTGCAAAGTAGAAACTACCTAACTGGGAGAAAACATGGATTTAGGGAGAGGAGGTCCAGTATTGCAAACCTCACAGACTTCTATGACAGGGTTAACTACATCTTAGGTCAAAGAGATGGAGGGGTAGACTCTATAGTCCTGAGCTGATTGAAAGATTTTGACACAACCTCCATCCGAGGCTGATTAAGAAGCTTAAACTACAGGAAGGAACATGGGGCAAACTCCTGCAATGAATAGATGATCTTAGTGGAAGGGAGCAAAGGACGTGGGTTAGAGGAACATTCCCAAAATAGGTTGGGGTCAGCAGTGGATGCCACAGGGCCATAACTTGGGCCCACTGCTGTTCTTGGTAGGTGTAAATGACCTGCCTGATTGACTAGACTCTTACGTGAACATGTTTGCGTATGATGCCAAGATCATGAGAGATTTAAAGAATGATGATGATTGCATCAATATACAAAGGTACTTCCCTTAACAAAATTCAAATTTGACCTGATAAAGTGATGGTAGAAATCAGTCCGATTACTTCCAAGCTGGAAGCAAACTGCAGAAACCTATGAGGGAAAGAGGCCTATGGGTAGACATGGTTCCTGGCCTGTCATCCGGGCTCCACATCATATTTGTGAAAGAGACTCTCTGACTTCACTCAAACAATAAAATTTTGTATCATAAGTATATAGAAAAGATGTTTGGTAGACTATTCAAGATACATAGCCGACCAAAACCGGACTACGCCTCATAAGTCCAGTTGCTGTACCCAAATGAGTGGAAAGATCTGAGAGAATACATAGGAAAACACCTAAGATGGTACCTGAATTAAGAGAGATGAGGAACAATGAGAGGCTAAGGGCCACAAATTTCTCCACAATGAAGATAAAAAGACTAGATTGGTGACTTGATCTCTGCCTTAAGTTTCTGAATGGATTAAATAATGATGATATAGAACAGATCTTCATGAGAAGCAATACCAGAGTAACCAGAGGCAATGATATGGAGCTTAGCAAGAGGCTTGTTAGAAAGGAAATACAGAAGTGCTTTTTGAGTGTAAGGATGGTAGATGGTGGGAATAGAATAAACAAGGAAACTGATAATGTCAGTGGTATATAGAGGCTTAGAAGGCTACTAAAAAGTGATGAAGCCCCACAGATGGAGAAATCTCTTCCAGTACTTTTCAAATAGGTAATTACAGGTACACACAAGAGAACATATAAAAGTAAAGTTACCTACACACAAATACACCCTGGCACACAAAAGTGAAAATTGCAAGCAAAAACATGATTACACAATAAGAACAAATGTAGAGAATTTGAGAACGAATACAGTTGATTAATCAAAGTTGATGAATATTTACTCATACTGGCAGGTTTAAATTAACCTTGACTCAGTGCATAACTTGCCCTGCTCAAGAGACCTGTTTATAGTCTAGCTTAGGCGATAAACCGTGAAATATTGCAGACATTAAGATCAAATGGTCTAATTCCACAAGTTGTAGGGTTCAGTTAGCAGCAGCAGCAGCAGCAGCAGCAGCAGCAGCAGTAGCAGGGGGAGTAGCTTGGTTCTTACCCAGCTACCGATAGGCTAAGACGTTGAGCCCACAGTCCGTCTCGTGGCCCTGCTCTTCATGTATTCTTGTCATGCTTTATAGCCCCATTTCTGTAGCCGGTCTGTCCTTACCCCACCAACCTATTGCCAACCAAGGTGACTTACAACACGATTTCTCTCTCCAAATGACACCAAAGTAGTGTTGTACAAAGATGTCTAACTGAGAGTTTCATACAGTTACAGTTTGGAGCCACAGGAAGGATACACAATTCATGCATCTGTTGATCAGGCAGAATATTGCTGCTTCCAGTAAGCAGTGAATACAAGTAAAGAAAGGCTTGTTGAGACTAAGCTGATTAGGGAAGGAAGTTCAATAATGCTGGAGAATTATGGTATGATTGGAGATGCGTAGACAATCGATCAATCAGGGCCTTTACTGGGCGATACAGCAGCACATATTTGTGAAAATATGTACCTTGACACCTGCACCCATTGGTCGTGGGATAGGACCATACCGACAGTCTTAATCTGTTCATCATGTAGAGGATGATTCTGACGCTAATGCTAGACATGGTGTCACCTTGTCCGATGGGCTATGGAGTGACACAAGGTGGCTGAACACCCTCTCACAACATCTCTAAGACTTACAACTTGATCACCTGCCACATACTATACATGGCCCTGGCCTAACATGGTATTCCTCTTCCTTCCTTACTATAGCCATCAAGCCACACTGACGACCGGTCCTCCGCTCTGTGACCCTGACTGTCAGAACTTTGTTTGAACCACCATATTACTTTGTCCTAATACAAGTTATGGTTTCCGGCAAGACTCTAGCATGAAGAGTCAATACAAGTGCAAAGAACTATTCGGTATTTTTCTGGTGTTACAACCCTGCTCATATCCGAGATTGACCATCTGTACCCCTGCACACAACACAGTTCTCCATATAAATGGCCTGAGACTCCATCAAAACTGGACGCTAGCAGAAATCACTAGCATCATTTTGTAACAGTTTGTAACAGTTTTGTAAGTAGGCCTATAATTTCTAAATTTGCTCAACTGTTCTATCAGTTTGTAAGGGAAAGTGTTCGAGCCACATGCAGGAGACGAGTTGGTTCGCTGTATGGGAACAATACGGCCGTAACAATACTGTAATCAGCTAAGTTCAGATTGTTTACGAACTCACTGCAGCAGTTGGTATAATGGGCTGCTTTACCGTACAAGTAGACATCGAGTGTGGTTAGCGTTAGGAACCTATAGAGACGATCACCTGTTGGTTTGATATACTCAGTCTGTTGGGAGAGTAGGTAGTATAACCCAATAGACAGAGTCTACATCCCAGCAGCTGATCATCTATATAGATTACTAATGATTACCATTCTCCTTGACTCCTTATGTAATCAAATAGCCTCTTACACCACCTACTTCAGCGAGTTAGTAACCAATTTGAACTTGTCTGATTACAACTAAGTTACTTCCCTATTTCGCCCTCTGGTTCGCCTCTTCGATCTGATTCAAACAGTACACCAGTGTAAACCTGAAATCCCAGAGTGCAACGTGGAGAATCATACACCTGCTCAGAGCCTGTTGTTGTTCAAGAAGCCATCTTATTGCGTATGTATTTTGTACAGGAACAAACCTATCAACTTTACAGATTCATAACATTACCTTCACTGTGAATCATATACATGTAGAGGTAATAATATATCATCCATATGGTTTCATATCTCAGGATCTTACCAAAGACACCATACCTTAGGTCGAGAGACCTGGGGAACTGCAGGTAAAGTTAGGCTTTTAGAGAATAATGAAAAAATGGTTGGGATTACCAGTGGCTTGCCCTAAAGCTCGGTCCTGGGACCACTGCTCTTCTTGATCTGTGTATATGACTTGCCGGAAGGACTAAACTAATGATTTCGGACGATGCCAAGTTTATGAAGGTAGGGAAAAATAATGAGGATCACATCAACTCATAAGTGATCCTACACAAACTGAAAGTTACTCTTATAATTTCATGATGAAATTTTCACCGAGTGATTGTAATGAGGATGACAAATAGTGAAAGAAAGCCTCGATACAAGGATGATCCACAACAAAATATGTTGCTGGAACCTGCTGGTGCCACATGTGTTGTGTTGGTGTGTGGTGTCACCTGCACTCGCTTTGATAACTGAGATTCAAAGACACAACATAAAGTGTGACTAAAAGGAATGACTTATCAAACATTTGCCTCGAGCACGTACACTAGCTTGTCGATATGTACCAAACTTTCAATATATCTAAAAACTCTCGTGAATGAAGTAAAGAGAAATAAGTTTGCTCTTCTTAATTGTTTTGCTCATGTGTTCTATACTGTTTCAACCAAGTGTTCCCAGAGGTATAGGATACGCTTACAAAGAGAAGATGATTAAAAACAACTGTAAAACAAAAGGCTTACGAAAGAAACGTAAAGTTTTAAGAGTTGTTTGATAGGAAGAATTTCAAAGAAAAACTGACATGTAATTGAATTAGGTCTTTTACAGCTTGGGAAGGTATCTTTGGATCCATGTTGTAATCAACTTTCCTGCTCATCCCAGTACAGGTAATGATGACACGGAGAAGAACCCCAAACATCCCAGTTCAATAAATGATAATTCAAGCTCACGTCGAATCTGAATTGTATTACGATAGATACAGGAATATCACACGTACTTACGTTGATTACTTTCTGTATCTAGTATATAGTGTGTGTATTGTGTGAGACCATCATGGTTACTTACCATCATCCATAGTGCTTAATATATACGTTCAGCCAGTACAAACCCGTCTGTAAAGTCTCTGTCGAATGTATGACGAGTGACCACAAACCTCGGGCTCACTGGTCATATAGGAGGTAGTCGGATGGGGGATGAAATATGACCACAGAAGACCACAGAGAGAGAGAGAGAGAGAGAGAGAGAGAGAGAGAGAGAGAGAGAGAGAGAGAGAGAGAGAGAGAGAGAGAGAGAGAGAGAGAGAGGTGGGGGAGGGAGACCAGTTGCCTCGGTCTGTGTACAGTGTTTGATTTTCCAATTCTAAAGAAAATGTGTTGCACTGGTACATGTGGCCAGAAAACAAAATCCTCATCATACTTCACGGTCGTATTACTGTTTTTTTTTGTACCAGCAGGTAATACATTGGGTCACCCTCTACCTCTGCCTATACACAGATTTCTCCCCGTAAAACTCTATATCCTCCAGTCTTTAATGTGATATGGTCTTACCCGCGCGTGTCTATTTTCAAAGGTTTTCAATGAGAGTTCAAAGTATGATTTCATGTTTCGCTTTTATTCAGTCCATTCTTTATCCCCTCACATCAGTAATTCTCCAAACCTTTATCATTAAATTCCTCATTCCATATAAAATTACGCTTTCTTAAAGCTTCCTGATGTTGCACTGAGACACGATCTTTTTGGACAACACTTGAACCAAGCAGGAATTCATCTAGATGAAAATCTGAAAGAAGAAATGTAGCTACAAAGGAATTAATGGTTACCTCATAATTGTGGAATTTATAAGCGGAATTGCAACTAAAACTGATTGGAGAGGACTTAATATGGTATTCACGCCATGTCCGAGAGTCTCATTACTTTATACAAAGTGTAAAGGCAGGAATGCTAACCGCTAGCAATGGGCCTGGCTAATAGGAAATAATCATTCGAATACTAAGTACCCGAATACCCTTCGTCTCACATTGGTTAGCAACAGGGTATACACCGGTTATTTCCCAACAGGCGCACATAGCCGCAGATAGCAGTTACCGAACCTCTTGCACAGGGCTTCCGGGTTCGATCCTGGCTGTTGTAGGTTTGTATGTTCTATGAAGGTGCGCGTTCATATGCGCTTTATTCGTATTCATGTACCTCCGCATTGTACTGTTAGATTCGGTAAAATGCTATCTGCTGGCTATGTGCGCCTGTTGGGAAATAACCGGTGTAGACCCCGTTGCTCACCAATGTGAGACGAAGGGTATTCGAGTAGTTAGCAGTCGAATAGTTATTTCCTATTAGCCTGGCCCATAGCCTAGCGGTTAGCATTACCGCCTCTTGCATAGGGGTCCCGGGCTCGATCCTGGCTGTTGGAGGTTTGTATGATATATATATATATATATATATATATATATATATATATATATATATATATATATATATATATATATATATATATATATATATATATATATATATATATATATATATATATATATAAAAGGGGAAACAGAAGGAGTCACGCGGGAAGTGCTCATCCTCCTCGAAGGCTCAGATTGGTGGGTCTAAATGTGTGTGGATGTAACCAATATGAGGTAAAAGGAGAGATTGGTAGTATGTTTGACGAAATGAACCTGGATGTTTTGGCTCTGAGTGAAACGAAGCTCAAGGGTAAAGGGGAAGAGTGGTTTGGGAATGTCTTGGGAGTAAAGTCAGGGGTTAGTGAGAGTACAAGAGCAAGGGAAGGATTAGCATTACTCCTGAAACAGGAGTGGTGGGAGTATGTGATAGAATGTAAGAAAGTAAACTCTAGACTAATATGGGTAAAACTGAAAGTGGATGGAGAGAGATGGGTGATTATTGGTGCATATGCACCTGGGCATGAGAAGAAAGATCTTGAGAGGCAAGTGTTTTGGGAGCAGCTGAGTGAGTGTGTTAGTAGTTTTGATGCACGAGACCGGGTTATAGTGATGGGTGATTTGAATGGAAAGGTGAGTAATGTGGCAGTTGAGGGAATAATTGGTGTACATGGGGTGTCCAGTGTTGTAAATGGAAATGGTGAAGAGCTTGCAGATTTATGTGCTGAAAAAGGACTGGTGATTGGGAATACCTGGTTTAAAAAGAGAGATGTACATAAGCATACGTATGTAAGTAGGAAAGATGGCCAGAGAGCGTTATTGGATTACGTGTTAATTGATAATCGCGCGAGTGGAGGCGAAGGTGAAGATTTGTAGAGGTTTTCAAAAATGAAGAATGTTGGAGTGAAGAGAGTGGTGCTTGTGGAGGCGAAGATGAAGATATGTAGAGGTTTTCAGAAAAGAAGAGAGAATGTTGAAATGAAGAGAGTGGTGAGAGTAAGTGAGCTTGGGAAGGAGACTTGCTGAGGAAGTACCAGGAGAGACTGGGCACAGAATGGAAAAACGTGAATCAAAGGACGTAAGGGGAGTATGGAAAGGAATGGGATGTATTTAGGGAAGCAGTGATGGCTTGCGCAAAAGATGCTTGTGGCATGAGAAGCGTGGGAGGTAGGCAGATTAGACAGGGTAGTGAGTGGAGGGATGAAGAAGTAAGATTATTAGTGAAAGAGAAGATAGAGGTATTTGGACGATTTTTGCAGGGAAATAATGCAAAGGACTGGGAGATGTACAAAAGAAAGAGGCAAGATGTCAAGAGAAAGGTGCAAGAGGTGAAAAAGAGGGCAAATGAGAGTTAGGTTGAGAGAGTATCATTAAATTTTAGGAAGAATAAAAAGATGTTTTGGAAGGAGGTAGATAAAGTGCGTAAGACAAGGGAACAAATGGGAACTTCAGTGAAGGGGGATACTGGGAAGGTGATAGCAAGTAGTGGTGATGTGAGAAGATCATTCGGATTGGTTCTTGCCGCTCCTGTCTCGGTCACGTGGTGACCACGTAGTTGATGGAGGATTAACCGCCAGGCCGTAAGAAGAGAGAAGAAAGAAGAGAGAAGACAGGAGAAAGAAGATAGAAGACAGAAGAGAGAAGACAGAAGGGAGAAAACCGAAGAAAGAAGCTTATTGCAACATTGACTCCCACGTTGGTCCTTCCCGTGGGAGACAGTTACGGTGACCCGACCGGTGACCTGACCTGATTCCTCACCGCCACCCTCGCCGCTCCCTACAACCCCGCGTTGCCTCCAGTCCATCTTTCTTATCCAATTTCTATTTCATTTTTTTTTTTATCATCCATCATCCATCTCTCGACCGTTTGGCTTGAGCAATCTCTACCCCAGCTTCCCCACACCATTCTGGAAAACTCATATTCCTGAGGAGCGGAGGTTGGAGTGGACCTGTTCTCACCTAACGGGGTGGAGACCCTCACACTCTCTCTTACCTCTCCCTACCTTGGACCGGCGAGCGTCCCACACCCACGTTTTCAAGCACTAGGACACTGATGACACAAACATGCCGCCCGACATACGACTTAAATTTGTACGAACTTATTGTCCCACCCCCCATCCACGTTCGAACTCCGGTCCATCGTTTTCAAGACCACTCAGATCCGTCCCACTAGGGTAATTCAATTCCCTACGAATAAATATCAATCTAAAATTTTCCTGGGCAAAGATAGTGATTTAGATACAATCCTATCTAAGCCTCTCCTTGATGAACTAGCAAAAAATAACTACCAAATCGTTCAAGACCGCTGCCCCCTTCAAGCTAGATGTACCATTATTGCCTATAAAGTCGATGCATCTATCTTGTCCCTCAGTACCACGGAAATTGTTGAAGCCATCAATGGTGAAAAAAATGACGTCAACGTCATCAGCGTTTATAAACCTAACAACTCTAGATCAATAAAAATTCAATGTTCAAACCCGACCGAGGCCGATCGCTTGCTCTCCCGAGGAATCCTGTTCCCCATGATCTCTATGCCCGCAAAATACCTGAAAAAAGATGAATATGTCGACGTTCAGCAATGCTACAAATGTTTGCAATTCGGACATGAAACAAAGAACTGTAAAGAGCCCCACCAAACCTGTAGTCAATGCGCTGAAACTGGTCATGGTTTTCGTGAGTGCAGGGTTCAGGCAACGAAGTGCGTTAACTGTAAAGGTAATCACGTTACTGTATCTGGACTGTGCCCACGTAAGAAGGAGCAACTCCGCGCAGTGCGTCAGGCACAAAAATCCAACTCACCTCCTTCCACAAAGCCCTCACCTCTACGCAACAGTTGCTGCTGCTGCTCCTCCCCTGCCACTTAAGCTTCTCCTATCCCAACTACTAACTCTTCAGACCTCCTCACCCGACAAGGAAGGATGCATGCGTGCTACCTTAAAGCGTTGTCCCTGAGCGGGGAAGATAAGTCGGAGTTCATTAGAATTTTCGATTGCTCACAACAACCTACCAAATGTACGAACTCCACCTGAACTCCTCAGCTCCTCTGCCAACAACCATCCCTCTCCGACCCCTGTATCGTCAGCCACCCTGACCCCTAACGAAAACGTATCCCAGGAGACCCCCAGTAACACTCCCAACTCTCCCCCAACAACTCAACCTGTCACCCTCCCAACTTCCAATACCCCCTCCGCAGCCCCCTAACACAACTCCATCCACAATCCCACAACTCAACACCAACAATCCAACTGTCTCTCCAAATACCCATTCCTCTCCCACCCCCACCGTCTCAACTTCCACCACCACGACAGTCTCCCCTAAATCTCCACACACCAATCCCCTCCACCCTCCACCCATCCCGTCCCTTCCTGCGCCTAACCCTCCCAGAGGAGCACCAGAACCTAACCTTGCCGACACACCTGACAACCCTCCTCCGGTCAAACACGACATTCAAATAGTCGACGTTCACCCTCTCCCCTTCCCTCTCCTCTCCCCTAACCCCTCTCCTCTCTCCTCTCCTCTCCCCTCACCAGATAAGCCCCGACCCAAGACTAGAAACATGGTACAATCTAAATACCCCAACGGTGAGGTCAGCGGCCCTCATCGACCCTAGATGCAGAAGGCCGACAAACTTCCAAAAATCGTAAATGCTTAAGATCTTGCAGTTTAACGAGCGTAGTTATCACAGTAGCCGTTATCTGATTGCCACACTTCTTAAAGAGAAGAGACCCGATGTTGTGATACTTAACAGTACATGTATCACCAACGGGTATAAGATCAGACATTGCGGGTATACATTACGACAGTCTCCAGACAGTAGACACGAGGGAGTCGCCATCCTTACACGCAACACCATCGAAC
Source organism: Panulirus ornatus (assembly GCF_036320965.1). NCBI lineage: Eukaryota > Metazoa > Arthropoda > Malacostraca > Decapoda > Palinuridae > Panulirus > Panulirus ornatus. The sequence continues at coordinate 5,555,412 of NC_092266.1, forward strand.
ACCAATACCTCGCCACCTCATGGCAATACGAACACTTTCTAGCAGTTAAGATAAACACAATACTTGGCTTAATTATCTTCTGCCCTACATACTCTCGACCCAACACTACCATTCCACTCCATGATCTCTACACAGTATTCAATCACACACATATCCCAGTCTACCTTCTAGCTGACCTCAACGCCCAACACAGAACCTTCCACCACAACAGGAACAATTCTCATGGTGATGACTTATTCGCTTTATACTCTTACAAACGTCTTAACTTCCTAGGACCTTACTTCCACACTGTCTTCAGTGGCCTAGGAGGAGAAGGCAGACCTGATCCTGTCTTCTCCAACAGAGCCAGTAATTATCTTCATAATTTCTTGTCTCCAGGACCACTGTGTGGTTCCGACCACATCCCTATTTTTCTTCATCTCTCGTCTAACCCTATCCTCGTCCCATCACCCTCACACTACCACTACAAAAGAACAGACTGGGAGAGCTTCAAAGACACTCTCTCCAACTGCACTTACACCACAAACTACGAAAACCACCCAATAACACTAATGGACACAGAAATAGAACATATACATGGAACAATCACACAGGCAGCTAACATTTGTATCCCCAAATCTTCACTTACTTCCAGATACTCCTTCTTTCCCTCTCCCAAAACAACAAGACTCCTCTCGTGCTACCGTCGACGCTTTGAGCAAAACAGACGTCGATTGGGCCTAGTACGGTAGGACCTTACATCCCTACGAAACCACACACTCAACAGTCTTCTAGAAGACCACAATAGACACTGGAAATCTCTTATCACCACAACAGAACAACACCGGATCAAATCTCCTCAAGAGTTTTGGAACAGAATCCGAAAACTCAAAGGAATACCGAAAACAGACTTTAATGGGCTAAATGACGACAACACTACACCATAACCCACAAGACATTGCCAATATTTTTCAAAAACACTGAAAAGGTATCTTTCACCCTTACCCCCCCTCACCCTCTGGCGTACGAAAACACTCAAATTGTCACATAACATATACAAAACAGCCCCAATCACTTTTACCCAGAACAGATCATACATTTCCAATCGCTTTCACACGACCACCTTCTCACAACTCCCATAAGATCGAGCGAGGTCAAATTCCTCCTTTTGAAATCGCCCAAAGTAGCCCAGGTAACTCAGACATTGGTTACCAACTATTTACCCACCTCCCTGATACCACTATGATAACCATGATACCTAAGCCCAACAAATCAAGCAGAGACCCAGTGAACTACAGACCTATCAGCCTACCTGAGTCCACTGGGAAGACATTTGAAAGAATCTTGGCACGATGGCTTGAGGTACAAACTAAGCACCCAATTTCAACTCCACGACTCACCATTAAACGTCTTTCCAATTACCTTAGCAATAGGAAAACCCGAATTGAATACAGAACCTCTTATTCAAGCTACTTCCTCCTCAATGCCGGTGTAACTTAAGGCTCCGTGCTGACCCCATACTTTACACACTCTACTCAAAGATCTCCGCAATCCTATACACCCGGACTCCATCACTCTCTAATATGCACATGACGCCACTCAACTGATCAGATCCATAACCCTCACACACTTAACCAGTAGAACCCAAGAGGAGATTTACCACGTTTCACTTTGGGAATTGAAATGGAGGATTAAGTCAAATCCTGCACATACCAACATATCCTACTTTAACGTACGTCAAAGATACAACATAAGTAATTTCTACTTACACTCCTGTATACGCCGTCATTTACCCGTATACCCAACTCAAATACCAACACTGTACTTGGCCTAAATCATGATGCACACCTGCGAATGAAGCATCATATTCAATCTAGAGTGGCTCATGAAATTGTACAGATTTAGAGAGGCACAGTTCAAAACCAAATTGCACCTCTACAAAGCATTAATTCGACCACTTATCACCTACTCCCCTTCAGCTCTTGAACTCGGAACCAAATTCAACATCCGTGCGCTCCAAATAATTCAGGATAAAGCTCTACGTTAGGGTGTTTAACACTAAATGGCACGAGTTCATCAGGAACAGGGAATTCCACGAGAGAGCACGACTGCCTCCACTAAACATCTTTTGGAGGGAGCTGTTTAAAGAGAAGTAGAGCGATTTAAAATGCATCATACTCACTGTACTGATTACTTCAATAATCTCCTGGGAATAGATCACCGAGACAACATGTTCAATGTTCAACCTAAACAACATCCAGTGGCCATATATTAGAAATTAAAAACTAAAAGCTACTGTAGTTCTTACTGCCAAGTTCGTGTAGGGAACATCTTGGCAAAATCAGTGTCTGTCTGCCAGAGATACGATCCATCTCCTACTATACCCTTAGAAAAAAGAAAAAGAAAAAAAGAAAAACTCTTTCGCCTTCCACTCATCTTCTCTGTCCTAGCTATCCTCTTAACCCGATGCAAGCTGGGTTGAGCCCTGCCTCTTTTCCTTCTACTAGAATTCACTTCCTCTAACAACCCTTGCTCTTTCCCCTCTCTTCTTTCTGCCCCTTCCTTGGAAGGATTTTCCATCATCATTCATTCATTCATACAGTCGCGTTGCAGCCACAGGTGGTGAACGCTACGTCTTGTAGCCAAGGTATTAGCTATTCCTCCCGTGTGAGTGCTTACCCTTGCTTTGTTTATAAGGCCTGATATCTGTTGCGTGCAACTTTTATTCATAAGGTTGGTTGTGCAGGATTAAACTTTCACTGACCGGGTGTCCGCAGGGGAACTCAGCCTGGCCTTTTTGCGACCGGCCCCACTCTGAAAACCTTACTAATCGACCAACTGCCTCATCTTTTTTTTCGGGTAAGGTAGTTCTTTTTCCCCACTGCCTGAGATGGCTTGCCATCCCAGTTTGGGACTAGGTCCCTGTTAGGATAGGATAACTGAAAACCATCCACTGCCCCCGTTGTGGATAGTGGTGGTGAACGACCCAGCATCAAAGCTTGGAACGCTGAATTTGTTAACATACATGCGACCGGTTCAACGACCCTGGCCTCCCTCAATTCCTTCTTGATCAGGAAGGTCGTTGATGACTCGGCAGGGCCCGTTGACATGGCCAGAAAACTGGCAAGTGGTGATCTCCTGGTCAAAGTCAATTCGGCGAATCGGGTAGCCAATTTGCTCAAGTTGACCCATATCCATATTCACAAGGTCGTAGTCACAATTCCAGTTTCCGTGAACTCGTGCAGGGGAATTATCTACTTTCCGGAACTCATGGATATGTCGGAGGACGAGAAGGGACTGGCAGACGTTGTTGTCGTTGCTGTCCGGTTCATCACCAAATTCGTGAATAGCGAACGACGTACGATCCCCCTTGATAAATTTGACATCTGGAAAATCAAAGTTCCCGAATGAGATCTTCGTTGGTTACTTACGTTGACAAGTAAGACCTTACATCCCGAACCCTTTGCGTTGCTTCAAATGCCAACAATATGGTCACCCAGAAAAATCTCGTTCGCTTTCTGCTAAATGTGGGAAGTGCGCTACCGAGGGACACATTACTGGCAGCTGTACAAATGACAGGATGTTGTGTCAATTGCAAAGGCAACCATCCGAACTCGGACTGGGAATGTCCCCGGTTCAAGTTCGAGAAGGAAGTCTGTGAGGTGAGCACACGTAACAACATTTCGTATGGCGAGGATAGGAAGAGGGTTAAGGAGTCTTGTGAGACTTCGAAACCCAATGAGTCCTATGCTATGGCACTGAAATGTAAGCCGGTCATGGTCACAATTGCCACGTAGACAATGCGAACTACTGACCCACGCTCCACCATTCCAGACGAAGCCTTTAACGAAGCAGACCAACACTGACGCTGACGACAATACCGACAAAGATTCATACTCAAAAGCCACCTGCTCTGTTAGACCCAAAAATACGAAAGAGGACACGACAAATTTGGTGAAACTTTCTAAAGAAACTATGTCGCACGTCATCGTTCCTGTGGCTCCAGCGAAGAGGTCTTCTTCGATGAAGCCTTCCTTGGTGGAATAAATGGACGACAATACCGTTCCCACCATCAGGAGCCGATCCCGTTCCCCCTTGGACTCGCCCAAGTCCAAAAAAAGGGTTCACAAAGCTAGCCGGCTAAAGAAATCTCAAACCAGCGCATTCAGTATCATTCAGTGGAATTGTAGAGGTCTTAGAAAAAAGCAAGCACAACTATCATTGTTGCTTGCATTATATAGGCCATCAGTTATTTGTCTACAAGAGACCAATCTGAACAGCATAGTCGAAGATTGTGTTGTCTTAGATAACTATCACCCGTATAGACGAGATGAAGATCATGGGGTAGCCATTTATGTACATCAAAGCTTACCCCATACAGGAGTGACTTGAATTATACTCTGGAAGCTGTCGCATGTAGAGTAAAATTTAGTAGCACGTACCTAGCCATTTGTTCAATTTACTGTCCCGGTTCCAATGCATTTGATGATGATGAGTTCACTTTCATCTATAGTCAATTACCCCACACAAAACTAATTCTTGGAGACTTCAACGCTCATCATTATCAGTGGGGAAGTATACGGGCAGACTCTCGCAGAAACAAATGGTAAGTTATATCATCAATTCTAATCTCGCTTCTGAACGATGGTAGTGGAACTCTTACAGATGATCGGATAGGAAACATCTCACCCATCGACCTATCTTTGTCATCCCCAGATATACTAAATGACATCACCTGGGGTACTTATGACGACTCCTTGGGAAGCGACCACTTCCCAATCTGTCTTTCTTATACATGGGACAAGTGTACCAGACCGTGTCCGATCAGATTCAATTATAAGAAAGCAGACTGGGGGTCATTCTCAAGATAAGCCGTCCGTGATATATCCGGAGATGACACTGACACAAAGGTCAATAATGTAACCAATACCATCATCCTCAGGGCTGCTGAGGCCTCTATTCCTAAGATCCCTGCAACATCCACAAAGCATAGAGTTCCTTGGTGAACACCAGATTGCCGGAATGCACTGTGTGAGCTCAATAGGTGATATAGGATTTTCGACAAAGATTCCTCAGATAGTAACTTCATTGCATATAAACAAGCGAGGGGTCAGGCAAGAGGAACAATAAGACAAGCAAAAAGAGACTCATGGCAGGGCTATGTTTCAAGTGTAAATAAGACACACCCAGCAGTCAGGTCTGGTCCACAATAAAGAAAACGACCAGATAATATAAACAACCATCCATCCCTCAACTCACCACGCAAGACGGCATCTTAGACGACCCAGTTGACATAGCCAACGCTATCGCCAGGAGATCTCAGACATAAGTAGCTCGGCCATTTACGATCGACGATTTTTACCGCACAAACGTTAGGCCGAGCAAACATTGATTAACTTTGCCACAGAAGATGATTATATGCCAAACAATAATGACTTTACTCTTAAAGAATTACTTCTTGCCCTGAAATCCTGTAAAGTTCCAGCCCAGGACCCAGCGGGATAACCTACTAGATGATTCACATCTTAGTCAGGCCAACCTGACTAAGCTGTTAGCGTTGTACAATGAGATTTGGAAGTCTCGAACGTTTCCAAATTCATGGCACTTTGCGCACGTCATCCTCATCCCCAAAGGCTCTGAACGCCTTACGAACATAAATTCGTTTCGACCTATTGCATTGACGAGCTGCATTTACAAGGTCATGGAAAGAATGGTTAATGAAATGCTTCTTTTTTTATCAAAATCGCAAAATTTATCAAATGATCAACAGTGTGCATTCCGTAAACACTGAAGCACAATGGGTCATTTGATAAATCTAGAACATAACATTTTAGATACTTTTATAAAGATTTTTTTAACTGCAGTTTTTTTAGGTTTGGAAAAAGCCTTTGACATGACATAGAGAAACGGAATCTTAAGCAAACTTTTATGCTATTAATTTAAGAGCTTCTTTACCTGTTTTTATCAAAAATTTCTTACATTACGGAATATCCGCTGTTAAGCTTACTGTATCAAACACAATCTCGGACATATTTGTCCGAGAAAACGGAGTGCCGCATGGCAGCGTTTTGAGCCCAACATTATTCAATATTATGATCAATGATATTCTGTCTCCAGCTTCCGTCCCTCGAAACCATAGATACTCACTCAATGCTGATGATTGTGCAATATGGCACATCCTCGTCTAGTGCACACTTTTCGGCTGAGCAAGTTCAAGTTACACTTGAATCCGTTCAACGTTGGGCGCTACAATGGGGATTTAAGTTTTCACCAGGTAAAAGTGTCTCGCTTGTTTTTACCCGTAAAACTGAATTTCAGAATTTGCAGCTAAAATTAGACAACCCGATTCCCTATTTATAAGAACATTAAGATTCCTTGGGTTACATTTTGACCGAAAATTGAATTGGAAAAAGCACATAGATTATTTGATTACAAATTGTGATAAATGGCTGGATATTCTTAAGTATCTCTTGGCTTCATTTTGGGGAGCCGACAGGAAATCTTTATTAATGTTGTACAAGGCGCTTATTATGAAGTAAACTAGACCATGGCTCTCAGGTGTATGCTTCGGCGAGCGACTGTACCCTGAAAGGATTGGATGTGCTACAGAATAAATGCCTGCGAATGTGTCTTGGAGCTCTGTCATGTACCAGAGTTCCACGATTGGAAGTTGAGGCAAATGTACCTCCTCTCCGGCTGCGTCGAGATGAATTAATGTTAAAGTGTGGTATTGTGATGACCAGGAGAAGAGATGCTACTACCTGTCTCCTGGCAAAAGAATATGAACAGTTCGTCGAGAGAGGCGTCAGGCCCCTGGCCCCCAGAATACACTTCCTCAGTGAGAATTCTGGTCTGAAAGTGCAGGAAGTGGACACGCTGGTTAGAAATAAACTACCTCGTTGGGAACAGCAAAAGATAAAAACCAAGACCAAGTGGCTCCCTGCGACAAAAAGGAAGGCGCCGGAGAGTGAGGTACACCAGCTATTCCGTTATGTCATCATGAATCATTTATCATATGTCCACTTCTACACAGATGGCTCCAAGACAGGTGAGTGTGTGGGTGCAAGTGTGTGGTCGAATGGATGTTCTCTTCGGTACCAGCTACCGAACCAAACAACTGTTTTCTGCACGGAATTATTTGCTATTAATAAGGCCATAGATTATATAATTGATTCAATTCATATCAAAACTATTAATAAGGCCATAGATTATATAATTGATTCAATTCATATCAAATCAGTAATTTTTACAGATTCATTGTCAACTCTTAAAGCCATAAACTTGGGTTATAACAAGTCAAATGAAATTCAGGGTAATATTATCGATAAACTAAATTCGTGTAATAAAGATGTTATCTTGATCTGGGTGCCTGGCTGGTGGGTCATTGCAACATTTACGGCAATGAACAGGCAGACCGGTTGGCTAAGTCGACCTCAGAACTCGAAGAGGTCGTTCCGATCCCTCGGGAGCTGGGGTCCTGCCTTTCCTTAGGAAAGGATTCAATATCTCTTTTGTGGGAAAGTCAGTGGACCAGCCTGACTATACCGAGAACATATAAACCACAAGTAGCGGACTAGACGACCTCGTATAGGAAGTATAGAAGAGAGGAAGTCGTCCTGGCCCGTCTACGTCTCAACTGCACCTACAGTACCCTCCTACAACCATATATGAACCGAAACTTTCCAGCAAGATGCGAAACCTGCCAATCCAAACTGACAATAGACCACCTCCTCACACAGTGTACGAAACATCATGAAAACAGGAAGAGGCTCATAAATTATTTGAAAAAATAGCAACTTCACCATCTACAATCTACTTAGTGTTTATAACAGCATAATTAACCAATTGTTTATCTTTCTCAAGGAAACGGAAATAATCAAGAAGATACAAGGTGCTTTGTTGGTTCGATTCTGTGCCGGAGCTGGCTTCAGAGTGTGGCTGGTTTGGTTTCGCTCTGGGTTGGTTGTGTGGTGTGCAAAGCAATTTGCTCATTATGCTGCTGGCCAGGATCGGGGGTGGTTCGGCCTAGGGCTGGTTCCGTTATGGTGTCCAGCTGACGAGTTGACGAGGTCATTATGATGTATTTTATGTATAGGTTTCATGTTTGGGTGAAGGACTCTCTCTAATCTAAACCTCTCTCTTTCGTAGTCCCTCTGGCAGCTGCACAAGTGGATGTTGTGCCGAGTGGGTGATGTTTGCTGCCACGTCGACACAATAACCACTTTCCAACTTTTCTTCTCCACCCCCCCCCCCCCTTATAGGACTAGGTAGTACTTATAGGTATTAATGAAATTATTATGTAGGGAATTTAGAGTCAAAAATCAAACAGGGTTGCAGGTCTAATGACCTTACTCATAGGTCGCTGGCCCTTAAACCCATCAAATTGCTACGCATTCATTTTCTGTCGTTCTCGAGTAGAGAACGCACTCGCAGCAGCAGCAGCGTACCACCACCATGTTCAGGACGAGGCAAGGGA